>NW_022145603.1:0-54293 GCF_000002235.5 Strongylocentrotus purpuratus
CCCCCCCCTTCCTATATACGTTAAAAGATATATGCCCTATTCGTTAAGGTTTGTTGTCGACATTGGTTGGTATTCGCTCAAATTAGACCTTTTTATGTCGGCTGCTACAAGTTGTGCACCCCGCATTCGATGAGGTATATAATAATCTACATTTGATGTGAGTTTTAGCTCATTTAAAGCAAAAGGAAATTGACGGCGAATGCATTCACCCCCTTCTATATATTTTATATGCGCATTTCGTTAAGGTTTGTTCTTGACATTGGTTGATATTTGCTTAAATTAGACCTTTTAATGTCTGCTGCTACAATTTGTGCACCCCGTATTCGATTAGATATATAATAATCTACATTTCATGTGAATTTCAGCACATTTAAAGCAAATTGGAATTGACGGCGGCGAATGTATTCACCCCCTTTCTATATACTCAACACGTTATATGCGCAATTCGTTAAGGTTTGTTCTCGACATTGGTTGATATTCGCTCAAATTAGACCTTTTTAATGTCTGCTGCTACAATTTGTGCACCCCGTATTCGATTAGATATATAATAATCTACATTTGATGTTAGTTTCAGCTCATTTAAGCAAATGGGAATTGGGCGAATGTTTTTAACTTACCCCCCCCCTTCCTATATACGTTAAAGATATATGCCCTATTCGTTAAGGTTTGTTGTCGACATTGGTTAGTATTCGCTCAAATTAGACCTTTTTAATGTCGGCTGCTACAAGTTGTGCACCCCGCATTCGATGAGGTATATAATATCTACATTTGATGTGAGTTTTAGCTCATTTAAAGCAAAAGGAAATTGACGGCGAATGCATTCACCCCCTTCTATATATTTAACACGTTATATGCGCATTTCGTTAAGGTTTGTTCTTGACATTGGTTGATATTTGCTTAAATTAACCTTTTTAATGTCTGCTGCTACAATTTGTGCACCCCGTATTCGATTAGATATATAATAATCTACATTTGATGTTAGTTTCAGCTCATTTAAGCAAATGGGAATTGGCGGCGAATGTTTGACCCCCCCCCTCCCTATATACGTTAAAAGATTATATGCCCTATTCGTTAAGGTTTATTGTCGACATTGGTTGGTATTCGCTCAAATTAGACCTTTTTAATGTCGGCTGCTACAACTTGTGCACCCCGCATTCGATGAGGTATATAATAATCTACATTTGATGTGAGTTTTTAGCTCATTTAAAGCAAATGGGAATTCGCGGCGAATGTTTTACCCCCTTCCTATATACGTTGAAAATATATGCCCTATTCTTAAAGGTTTGTTCTCGACATTGGTTGATATTCGCTCAAATTAGATCTTTTTAATGTCGGCTGCTACAATTTGTGTACCCCGCATTCGATGAGGTATATAAATCTACATTTCATGTGAGTTTCAGCTCATTTAAAGCAAATGGAAATTGACGGCGAATGCATTCACCCTCCTTCTATTATACTTAACACGTTATATTCGCAATTCTTTAAGGTTTGTTCTCGACATTGGTTGATATTCGCTCAAATTAGATCTTTTTAATGTCACCTGCTACAATTTGTGCACCCCGCATTCGAGGAGTTATATAATAATCTACATTCGATTTGAGTTTCAGCTCATTTAAAGCAAATAGGAATTCGCGGCGAATGTTTTACCCCCCCCCCCCCTTTCCTATATACGTTGAAAGATATAAGCGCTATACGTTCAGGTTTGTTTCTCGACATTGGTTGATATTCGCTCAAATTAGACTTTTTAATGTCGGAAGCTACAATTTGTGTCACGTGCATCGATGAGGTGTATAATAATCTAAATTTCATGTGAGTTTTAGTTCATTTAAAGCAAATGGGAATTCGCGGCTAATGTTTTAACCCCCCCCCCCTTTCCTATATACGTTGAAAGATATAAGCGCTATACGTTAAGGTTTGTTCTCGACATTGGTTGATATTCGCTCAAATTAGACTTTTTAATGTCGGAAGCTACAATTTGTGCAACCCGCATTCGATGAGGTATATACTAATCTACATTTCATATGAGTTTCAGCTCATTTAAAGCCAATGGGAATTGGCTGCAAATGCATTACCCCCCCCCCCCCCCTATATAGTCAACACGTTATATGCGCAATTCTTTAAGGTTTGTTCTCGACATTGGTTGATATTCGCTCAGATTAGATCTTTTTAATGTCGGAAGCTAAAATTTATGCAAACCGCATTCGACGAGGTATATAATAATCAACATTTCATATGAGTTTCAGCTCATTTACAGCAAAAAGGAATTAGCGCCGAATATATATTACCCCCCCCCCTTCCTATATACCATGAAAGGTATATGCGCTATTTGTAAAGGTTTGTTCTCGACATTGGTTGATATTCGCTCAAATTAGACCTTTTTAATGTCGGCTGCTACAATTTGTGCACCCCGCATTCGAGGAGTTTATAATAATCTACATTCGATTTGAGTGTCAGCTCAAAGCAAAAGGAAATTGACGGCGAATGCATTCACCCCCTTCTATATATTTAACACGTTATATGCGCAATTCGTTAAGGTTTGTTCTTGACATTGGTTGATATTTGCTTAAATTAGACCTTTTTAATGTCTGCTGCTACAATTTGTGCACCCCGTATTCGATTAGATATATAATAATCTACATTTGATGTGAGTTTTAGCTCATTAAAGCAAATGGGAATTGGCGGCGAATGTTTTACCCCCCTTCCTATATACGTTGAAAAATATATAATTTATGCCCTATTCTTAAAGGTTTGTTCTCGACATTGGTTGATATTCGCTCAAATTAGATCTTTTTAATGTCGGCTGCTACAATTTGTGTACCCCGCATTCGATGAGGTATATATAATATACATTTCATGTGAGTTTCAGCTCATTTAAAGCAAATGGAAATTGACGGCGAATGCATTCACCCTCCTTCTATTATACTTAACACGTTATATGCGCAATTCTTTAAGGTTTGTTCTCGACATTGGTTGATATTCGCTCAAATTAGATCTTTTTAATGTCACCTGCTACAATTTGTGCACCCCGCATTCGAGGAGTTATATAATAATCTACATTCGATTTGAGTGTCAGCTCATTTAAAGCAAATAGGATTCGCGGCGAATGTTTTACCCCCCCCCCCTTTCCTATATACGTTGAAAGATATAAGCGCTATACGTTAAGGTTTGTTCTCGACATTGGTTGATATTCGCTCAAATTAGACTTTTTAATGTCGGAAGCTACAATTTGTGTCACGTGCATTCGATGAGGTGTATAATAATCTACATTTCATGTGAGTTTTAGTTCATTTAAAGCAATGGGAATTCGCGGCGAATGTTTTACCCCCCCCCCCCTTTCCTATATACGTTGAAAGATATAAGCGCTATACGTTAAGGTTTGTTCTCGACATTGGTTGATATTCGCTCCAATCAGACTTTTTTTTATGTCGGAAGCTACAATTTGTGTCACGTGCATCAATGAGGTGTATAATAATCTAATTTCATGTGAGTTTTAGTTCATTTAAAGCAAATGGGAATTCGCGGCGAATGTTTTACCCCCCCCTTTCCTATATACGTTTGAAAGATATAAGCGCTATACGTTAAGGTTTGTTCTCGACATTGGTTGATATTCGCTCCAATCAGACTTTTTTTTTATGTCGAAGCTACAATTTGTGTCACGTGCATCGATGAGGTGTATAATAATCTAAATTTCATGTGAGTTTTAGTTCATTTAAAGCAAATGGGAATTCGCGGCTAATGTTTTACCCCCCCCCCCCTTTCCTATATACGTTGAAAGATATAAGCGCTATACGTTAAGGTTTGTTCTCGACATTGGTTGATATTCGCTCAAATTAGACTTTTTAATGTCGGAAGCTACAATTTGTGCAACCCGCATTCGATGAGGTATATACTAATCTACATTTCATATGAGTTTCAGCTCATTTAAAGCCAATGGGAATTGGCTGCAAATGCATTACCCCCCCCCCTTCTATATAGTCAACACGTTATATGCGCAATTCTTTAAGGTTTGTTCTCGACATTGGTTGATATTCGCTCAGATTAGATCTTTTTAATGTCGGAAGCTAAAATTTATGCAAACCGCATTCGACGAGGTATATAATAATCAACATTTCATATGAGTTTCAGCTCATTTACAGCAAAAAGGAATTAGCGCCGAATATATTACCCCCCCTTCCTATATACCATGAAAGGTATATGCGCTATTTGTAAAGGTTTGTTCTCGACATTGGTTGATATTCGCTCAAATTAGACCTTTTTAATGTCGGCTGCTACAAGTTGTGCACCCCGCATTCGATGAGGTATATAATAATCTACATTTGATGTGAGTTTTAGCTCATTTAAAGCAAAAGGAAATTGACGGCGAATGCATTCACCCCCTTCTATATATTTAACACGTTATATGCGCAATTCGTTAAGGTTTGTTCTTGACATTGGTTGATATTTGCTTAAATTAGACCTTTTTAATGTCTGCTGCTACAATTTGTGCACCCCGTATTCGATTAGATATATAATAATCTACATTTGATGTGAGTTTTTAGCTCATTTAAAGCAAATGGGAATTGGCGGCGAATGTTTTACCCCCCTTCCTATATACGTTGAAAAAATATAATTTATGCCCTATTCTTAAAGGTTTGTTCTCGACATTGGTTGATATTCGCTCAAATTAGATCTTTTTTAATGTCGGCTGCTACAATTTGTGTACCCCGCATTCGATGAGGTATATAATAATATACATTTCATGTGAGTTTCAGCTCATTTAAAGCAAATGGAAATTGACGGCGAATGCATTCACCCTCCTTCTATTATACTTAACACGTTATATGCGCAATTCTTTAAGGTTTGTTCTCGACATTGGTTGATATTCGCTCAAATTAGATCTTTTTAATGTCACCTGCTACAATTTGTGCACCCCGCATTCGAGGAGTTATATAATAATCTACATTCGATTTGAGTGTCAGCTCATTTAAAGCAAATAGGAATTCGCGGCGAATGTTTTACCCCCCCCCTTTCCTATATACGTTGAAAGATATAAGCGCTATACGTTAAGGTTTGTTCTCGACATTGGTTGATATTCGCTCAAATTAGACTTTTTAATGTCGGAAGCTACAATTTGTGTCACGTGCATTCGATGAGGTGTATAATAATCTACATTTCATGTGAGTTTTAGTTCATTTAAAGCAAATGGGAATTCGCGGCGAATGTTTTACCCCCCCCCCCCCTTTCCTATATACGTTGAAAGATATAAGCGCTATACGTTAAGGTTTGTTCTCGACATTGGTTGATATTCGCTCCAATCAGACTTTTTTTTATGTCGGAAGCTACAATTTGTGTCACGTGCATCAATGAGGTGTATAATAATCTAAATTTCATGTGAGTTTTAGTTCATTTAAAGCAAATGGGAATTCGCGGCGAATGTTTTACCCCCCCCCCCTTTCCTATATACGTTGAAGATATAAGCGCTATACGTTAAGGTTTGTTCTCGACATTGGTTGATATTCGCTCAAATTAGACTTTTTAATGTCGGAAGCTACAATTTGTGTCACGTGCATCGATGAGGTGTATAATAATCTAAATTTCATGTGAGTTTTAGTTCATTTAAAGCAAATGGGAATTCGCGGCTAATGTTTTTACCCCCCCCTTTCCTATATACGTTGAAAGATATAAGCGCTATACGTTAAGGTTTGTTCTCGACATTGGTTGATATTCCGCTCAAATTAGACTTTTTAATGTCGGAAGCTACAATTTGTGCAACCCGCATTCGATGAGGTATATACTAATCTACATTTCATATGAGTTTCAGCTCATTTAAAGCCAATGGGAATTGGCTGCAAATGCATTACCCCCCCCTTCTATATAGTCAACACGTTATATGCGCAATTCTTTAAGGTTTGTTCTCGACATTGGTTGATATTCGCTCAGATTAGATCTTTTTAATGTCGGAAGCTAAAATTTATGCAAACCGCATTCGACGAGGTATATAATAATCAACATTTCATATGAGTTTCAGCTCATTTACAGCAAAAGGAATTAGCGCCGAATATATTACCCCCCCCCCCTTCCTATATACCATGAAAGGTATATGCGCTATTTGTAAAGGTTTGTTCTCGACATTGGTTGATATTCGCTCAAATTAGACCTTTTTAATGTCGGCTGCTACAATTTGTGCACCCCGCATTCGATGAGGTATATAATATCTACATTTGATGTGAGTTTTAGCTCATTTAAAGCAAAAGGAAATTGACGGCGAATGCATTCACCCCCTTCTATATATTTAACACGTTATATGCGCAATTCGTTAAGGTTTGTTCTTGACATTGGTTGATATTTGCTTAAATTAGACCTTTTTAATGTCTGCTGCTACAATTTGTGCACCCCGTATTCGATTAGATATATAATAATCTACATTTGATGTGAGTTTTAGCTCATTTAAAGCAAATGGGATTGGCGGCGAATGTTTTACCCCCCTTCCTATATACGTTGAAAAATATATAATTTATGCCCTATTCTTAAAGGTTTGTTCTCGACATTGGTTGATATTCGCTCAAATTAGATCTTTTTTAATGTCGGCTGCTACAATTTGTGTACCCCGCATTCGATGAGGTATATAATAATTACATTTCATGTGAGTTTCAGCTCATTTAAAGCAAATGGAAATTGACGGCGAATGCATTCACCCTCCTTCTATTATACTTAACACGTTATATGCGCAATTCTTTAAGGTTTGTTCTCGACATTGGTTGATATTCGCTCAAATTAGATCTTTTTAATGTCACCTGCTACAATTTGTGCACCCCGCATTCGAGGAGTTATATAATAATCTACATTCGATTTGAGTGTCAGCTCATTTAAAGCAAATAGGAATTCGCGGCGAATGTTTTACCCCCCCCCCCCCTTTCCTATATACGTTGAAAGATATAAGCGCTATACGTTAAGGTTTGTTCTCGACATTGGTTGATATTCGCTCAAATTAGACTTTTTAATGTCGGAAGCTACAATTTGTGTCACGTGCATTCGATGAGGTGTATAATAATCTACATTTCATGTGAGTTTTAGTTCATTTAAAGCAAATGGGAATTCGCGGCGAATGTTTTACCCCCCCCCCTTTCCTATATACGTTGAAAGATATAACGCTATACGTTAAGGTTTGTTCTCGACATTGGTTGATATTCGCTCCAATCAGACTTTTTTTATGTCGGAAGCTACAATTTGTGTCACGTGCATCAATGAGGTGTATAATAATCTAAATTTCATGTGAGTTTTAGTTCATTTAAAGCAATGGGAATTCGCGGCGAATGTTTTACCCCCCCCCCCCCCCTTTCCTATATACGTTGAAAGATATAAGCGCTATACGTTAAGGTTTGTTCTCGACATTGGTTGATATTCGCTCAAATTAGACTTTTTAATGTCGGAAGCTACATTTGTGCAACCCGCATTCGATGAGGTATATAATGATCTACATTTCATATGAGTTTCAGCTCATTTAAAGCCAATGGAATTGGCTGCAAATGCATTACCCCCCCCCCCCTTCTATATAGTCAACACGTTATATGCGCAATTCTTTAAGGTTTGTTCTCGACATTGGTTGATATTCGCTCAAATTAGATCTTTTTAATGTCGGAAGCTAAAATTTATGCAAACCGCATTCGATGAGGTATATAATAATCAACATTTCTTATGAGTTTCAGCTCATTTAAAGCAAAAGGGAATTGGCGGCGAATGTATTACCCCCCCCCCCCCCCCCTCTTCCTATATACTCAACACGTTATATGCGCAATTCGTTAAGGTTTGTTCTCGACATTGGTTGATATTCGCTCAAATTAGACCTTTTTAATGTCGGAAGCTAAAATTTTTGCACCCCGCATTCAGTGAGGTATATAATAATCTACATTTCATGTGAATTTCAGCTCATTTAAAGCAAATGGAAATTGACGGCGAATGTATTCACCCCCTTTCTATATACTCAACACGTTATATGCGCAATTCGTTAAGGTTTGTTCCCGACGTTGGTTGATATTCGCCCAAATTAGACCTTTTTAATGTGGGCTGCTATAATTTGTGCACCCCGTATTCAATGAGGTATATGATAATCTACATTTCATGTAAGTTTCAGCTCATTTAAAGCAAATAGGAATTGACGGCGAATGTATTCACCCCCTTCTATATACTCAACACGTTATATGCGCAATTCGTTAAGGTTTGTTCTCGACATTAGATGATATTCGCTCAAATTAGACCTTTTTAATGTCGGCTGCTACAATTTGTGCACCCCGCATTCGATTATATATATTATAATCTACATTTGATGTTAGTTTCAGCTCATTTCATGTGAATTTCAGCTCATTTAAAGCAAATGGAAATTGACGGCGAATGTATTCACCCCCTTTCTATATACTCAACACGTTATATGCGCAATTCGTTAAGGTTTGTTCCCGACGTTGGTTGATATTCGCCCAAATTAGACCTTTTTAATGTGGGCTGCTATAATTTGTGCACCCCGTATTCAATGAGGTATATGATAATCTACATTTCATGTAAGTTTCAGCTCATTTAAAGCAAATAGGAATTGACGGCGAATGTATTCACCCCCTTCTATATACTCAACACGTTATATGCGCAATTCGTTAAGGTTTGTTCTCGACATTAGATGATATTCGCTCAAATTAGACCTTTTTAATGTCGGCTGCTACAATTTGTGCACCCCGCATTCGATTATATATATTATAATCTACATTTGATGTTAGTTTCAGCTCATTTAAAGCAAATGGGAATTGGCGGCGAATGTTTTAACCCCCCCTTCCAATATACGTTAAAAGATATATGCCCTATTCGTTAAGGTTTGTTGTCGACATTGGTTGGTATTCGATCAAATTAGACCTTTTTAATGTCGGCTGCTACAATTTGTGCACCCCGCATTCGATGAGGTATATAATAATCTACATTTGATGTGAGTTTTAGCTCATTTAAAGCAAATGGGAATTCGCGGCGAATGTTTTACCCCCTTCCTATATACGTTGAAAAATATATGCCCTATTCTTAAAGGTTTGTTCTCGACATTTGTTGATATTCGCTCAAATTAGATCTTTTTAATGTCGGCTGCTACAATTTGTGCACCCCGCATTCGATGAGGTATATAATAATCTACATTTCATGTGAGTTTCAGCTCATTTAAAGCAAATGGAAATTGACTGCGAATGCATTCACCCCCCTTTTATATACTTAACACGTTATATGCGCATTCTTTAAGGTTTGTTCTCGACATTTGTTGATATTCGCTCAAATTAGATCTTTTTAATGTCGGCTGCTACAATTTGTGCACCCCGCATTCGAGGAGGTATATAATAATCTACATTCGATTTGAGTTTCAGCACATTTAAAGCAAATGGGAATCGGCTGCGATTGCATTACCCCCCCCCCCCCTTTTATATAGTCAATACGTTATATGCGCAATTCTTTGAGGTTTGTTCTCGACATTGGTTGATATTCGCCCAAATTAGATCTTTTTAATGTCGGAAGCTATAATTTGTGCAACCAGCATTCGATGAGGTATATAATAATCTACATTTCATGTGAGTTTCAGCTCATTTAAAGCAAAGGGAATTCGCGGCGAATGTATTACCCCCCCCCCCCCTTCCTATATACCATGAAAGGTATATGCGCTATTTGTAAAGGTTTGTTCTCGACATTGGTTGATATTCGCTCAAATTAGACCTTTTTACTGTCGGCTGCTACAATTTGTGCACCCCGCATTCAATGAAATATATAATAATCTACATTTGATGTTAGTTTCAGCTCATTTAAAGCAAATGGGAATTGGCGGCGAATGTATTACCCCGTCTTGCTATAAACGTTGAAAGATATATGCCCTATTCGTTAAGCTTTGTTGTCGACATTGGTTGGTATTCGCTCAAATTAGACCTTTTTAATGTCGGATGCAACAATTTGTGCACCCTGCATTCGATGAGGTATATAATAATCTACATTTGATATGAGTTTCAGCTCATTTAAAGCAATGGGAATTGGCGGCAAATGTTTTACCCCCCCCCCCCCTTATATATACCCAACACGTTATATGGGCAATTCTTAAAGTTTGTTTGTTTTCAACATTGGTTGATATTCGCTCAAATTAGACCTTTTTAATATCGGCTGCTACAATTTGTGCACCCTGCATCCGATGAGGTATATAATAATCTACATTTCATGTGAGTTTCAGCTCATTTAAAGCAAATAGGAATTGACGGCGAATGCATTCACCCCCCCCCCCTCTATATACTTAACACGTTATATGCGCAATTTGTTAAGGTTTGTTCTCGACATTGGTTGATATTCGCTCAAATTAGACCTTTTTAATATGGGCTGCTATAATTTGTGCACCCCTTTTCAATGAGGTATATAATGATCTACATTTCATGTGAGTTTTAGCTCATTTAAAGTGAATGGGAATTGACGGCGAATGTATTTACCCCCTTTTATATACTCAACACGTTATATGCGCAATTCGTTAAGGTTTGTTCTCGACATTGGTTGATATTCGCTCAAATTAGACCTTTTTAATATCGGCTACTATAATTTGTGCACCCCGTATTCAATGAGGTATATGATAATCTACATTTCATATAAGTTTCAGCTCATTTAAAGCAAATAGGTATTGACGGCGAATGTATTCCCCCCCCCCTCTTCTATATACTTAACACGTTATATGCGCAATTCGTTAAGGTTTGTTCTCGACATTGGTTGATATTCGCTAAAATTAGATCTTTTTCATGTCGGATGCTACAATTTGTGCACCCCGCATTCGATGAGGTAAATAATAATCTACATTTCATGTGAGTTTCAGCATATTTAAAGCAAAAGGAAATTGACGGCGAATGCATTCACCCCCCTTCTATATATTTAACACGTTATATGCGCAATTCGTTAAGGTTTGTTCTTGACATTGGTTGATATTTGCTTAAATTAGACCTTTTTAATGTCTGCTGCTACAATTTGTGCACCCCGTATTCGATTAGATATATAATAATCTACATTTGATGTTAGTTTCAGCTCATTTAAAGCAAATGGGAATTGGCGGCGAATGTTTGACCCCCTTCCTATATACGTTAAAAGATATATGCCCTATTCGTTAAGGTTTATTGTCGACATTGGTTGGTATTCGCTCAAATTAGACCTTTTTAATGTCGGCTGCTACAAGTTGTGCACCCCGCATTCGATGAGGTATATAATAATCTACATTTGATGTGAGTTTTAGCTCATTTAAAGCAAATGAGAATTTGCGGCGAATGTTTTACCCCCCTTCCTATATACGTTGAAAAATATATGCCCTATTCTTAAAGGTTTGTTCTCGACATTGGTTGATATTCGCTCAAATTAGATCTTTTTAATGTCGGCTGCTACAATTTGTGTACCCCGCATTCGATGAGGTATATAATAATCTACATTTCATGTGAGTTTCAGCTTATTTAAAGCAAATGGAAATTGACGGCGAATGCATTCACCCTCCTTCTATTATACTTAACACGTTATATGCGCAATTCTTTAAGGTTTGTTCTCGACATTGGTTGATATTCGCTCAAATTAGATCTTTTTAATGTCACCTGCTACAATTTGTGCACCCCGCATTCGAGGAGTTATATAATAATCTACATTCGATTTGAGTTTCAGCTCATTTAAAGCAAATAGGAATTCGCGGCGAATGTTTTACCCCCCCCTTTCCTATATACGTTGAAAGATATAAGCGCTATACGTCAAGGTTTGTTCTCGACATTGGTTGATATTCGCTCAAATTAGACTTTTTAATGTCGGAAGCTACAATTTGTGTCACGTGCATTCGATGAGGTGTATAATAATCTACATTTCATGTGAGTTTTAGTTCATTTAAAGCAAATGGGAATTCGCGGCGAATGTTTTACCCCCCCCCTTTCCTATATACGTTGAAAGATATAAGCGCTATACGTTAAGGTTTGTTCTCGACATTGGTTGATATTCGCTCCAATCAGACTTTTTTATGTCGGAAGCTACAATTTGTGTCACGTGCATCGATGAGGTGTATAATAATCTAAATTTCATGTGAGTTTTAGTTCATTTAAAGCAAATGGGAATTCGCGGCGAATGTTTTACCCCCCCCCCCCCTTTCCTATATACGTTGAAAGATATAAGCGCTATACGTTAAGGTTTGTTCTCGACATTGGTTGATATTCGCTCAAATTAGATCTTTTTCATGTCGGATGCTACAATTTGTGCACCCCGCATTCGATGAGGTAAATAATAATCTACATTTCATGTGAGTTTCAGCATATTTAAAGCAAAAGGAAATTGACGGCGAATGCATTCACCCCTCTTCTATATACTTAACACGTTATATGCGCAATTTGTTAAGGTTTGTTCTCGACATTGGTTGATATTCGCTCAAATTAGACCTTTTTAATATGGGCTGCTATAATTTGTGCACCCCCTATTCAATGAGGTATATAATGATCTACATTTCATGTGAGTTTTAGCTCATTTAAAGTGAATGGGAATTGACGGCGAATGTATTTACCCCCTTCTATATACTCAACACGTTATATGCGCAATTCGTTAAGGTTTGTTCTCGACATTGGTTGATATTCGCTCAAATTAGACCTTTTTAATATCGGCTACTATAATTTGTGCACCCCGTATTCAATGAGGTATATGATAATCTACATTTCATATAAGTTTCAGCTCATTTAAAGCAAATAGGAATTGACGGCGAATGTATCCCCCCCTCTTCTATATACTTAACACGTTATATGCGCAATTCGTTAAGGTTTGTTCTCGACATTGGTTGATATTCGCTAAAATTAGATCTTTTTCATGTCGGATGCTACAATTTGTGCACCCCGCATTCGATGAGGTAAATAATAATCTACATTTCATGTGAGTTTCAGCATATTTAAAGCAAAAGGAAATTGACGGCGAATGCATTCACCCCCCCTTCTATATATTTAACACGTTATATGCGCAATTCGTTAAGGTTTGTTCTTGACATTGGTTGATATTTGCTTAAATTAGACCTTTTTAATGTCTGCTGCTACAATTTGTGCACCCCGTATTCGATTAGATATATAATAATCTACATTTGATGTTAGTTTCAGCTCATTTAAAGCAAATGGGAATTGGCGGCGAATGTTTGACCCCCCTTCCTATATACGTTAAAAGATATATGCCCTATTCGTTAAGGTTTATTGTCGACATTGGTTGGTATTCGCTCAATTAGACCTTTTTAATGTCGGCTGCTACAAGTTGTGCACCCCGCATTCGATGAGGTATATAATAATCTACATTTGATGTGAGTTTTAGCTCATTTAAAGCAAATGAGAATTTGCGGCGAATGTTTTTACCCCCCTTCCTATATACGTTGAAAAATATATGCCCTATTCTTAAAGGTTTGTTCTCGACATTGGTTGATATTCGCTCAAATTAGATCTTTTTAATGTCGGCTGCTACAATTTGTGTACCCCGCATTCGATGAGGTATATAATAATCTACATTTCATGTGAGTTTCAGCTTATTTAAAGCAAATGGAAATTGACGGCGAATGCATTCACCCTCCTTCTATTATACTTAACACGTTATATGCGCAATTCTTTAAGGTTTGTTCTCGACATTGGTTGATATTCGCTCAAATTAGATCTTTTTAATGTCACCTGCTACAATTTGTGCACCCCGCATTCGAGGAGTTATATAATAATCTACATTCGATTTGAGTTTCAGCTCATTTAAAGCAAATAGGAATTCGCGGCGAATGTTTTACCCCCCCCTTTCCTATATACGTTGAAAGATATAAGCGCTATACGTCAAGGTTTGTTCTCGACATTGGTTGATATTCGCTCAAATTAGACTTTTTAATGTCGGAAGCTACAATTTGTGTCACGTGCATTCGATGAGGTGTATAATAATCTACATTTCATGTGAGTTTTAGTTCATTTAAAGCAAATGGGAATTCGCGGCGAATGTTTTACCCCCCCCCCCCTTTCCTATATACGTTGAAAGATATAAGCGCTATACGTTAAGGTTTGTTCTCGACATTGGTTGATATTCGCTCCAATCAGACTTTTTTATGTCGGAAGCTACAATTTGTGTCACGTGCATCGATGAGGTGTATAATAATCTAAATTTCATGTGAGTTTTAGTTCATTTAAAGCAAATGGGAATTCGCGGCGAATGTTTTAACCCCCCCCCCCTTTCCTATATACGTTGAAAGATATAAGCGCTATACGTTAAGGTTTGTTCTCGACATTGGTTGATATTCGCTCAAATTAGATCTTTTTCATGTCGGATGCTACAATTTGTGCACCCCGCATTCGATGAGGTAAATAATAATCTACATTTCATGTGAGTTTCAGCATATTTAAAGCAAAAGGAAATTGACGGCGAATGCATTCACCCCCCTTCTATATATTTAACACGTTATATGCGCAATTCGTTAAGGTTTGTTCTTGACATTGGTTGATATTTGCTTAAATTAGACCTTTTTAATGTCTGCTGCTACAATTTGTGCACCCCGTATTCGATTAGATATATAATAATCTACATTTGATGTTAATTTCAGCTCATTTAAAGCAAATGGGAATTGGCGGCGAATGTTTGACCCCCCTTCCTATATACGTTAAAAGATATATGCCCTATTCGTTAAGGTTTATTGTCGACATTGGTTGGTATTCGCTCAAATTAGACCTTTTTAATGTCGGCTGCTACAAGTTGTGCACCCCGCATTCGATGAGGTATATAATAATCTACATTTGATGTGAGTTTTAGCTCATTTAAAGCAAATGAGAATTTGCGGCGAATGTTTTACCCCCCCTTCCTATACACGTTGAAAAATATATGCCCTATTCTTAAAGGTTTGTTCTCGACATTGGTTGATATTCGATCAAATTAGATCTTTTTAATGTCGGCTGCTACAATTTGTGTACCCCGCATTCGATGAGGTATATAATAATCTACATTTCATGTGAGTTTCAGCTTATTTAATGCAAATGGAAATTGACGGCGAATGCATTCACCCTCCTTCTATTATACTTAACACGTTATATGCGCAATTCTTTAAGGTTTGTTCTCGACATTGGTTGATATTCGCTCAAATTAGATCTTTTTAATGACACCTGCTACAATTTGTGCACCCCGCATTCGAGGAGTTATATAATAATCTACATTCGATTTGAGTTTCAGCTCATTTAAAGCAAATAGGAATTCGCGGCGAATGTTTTACCCCCCCCCCCCTTTCCTATATACGTTGAAAGATATAAGCGCTATACGTTAAGGTTTGTTCTCGACATTGGTTGATATTCGCTCAAATTAGACTTTTTAATGTCCTAAGCTACAATTTGTGTCACGTGCATTCGATGAGGTGTATAATAATCTACATTTCGTGTGAGTTTTAGTTCATTTAAAGCAAATGGGAATTCGCGGCGAATGTTTTACCCCCCCCCCTTTCCTATATACGTTGAAAGATATAAGCGCTATACGTTAAGGTTTGTTCTCGACATTGGTTGATATTCGCTCCAATCAGACTTTTTTATGTCGGAAGCTACAATTTGTGTCACGTGCATCGATGAGGTGTATAATAATCTAAATTTCATGTGAGTTTTAGTTCATTTAAAGCAAATGGGAATTCGCGGCGAATGTTTTACCCCCCCCCCCCTTTCCTATATACGTTGAAAGATATAAGCGCTATACGTTAAGGTTTGTTCTCGACATTGGTTGATATTCGCTCAAATTAGACTTTTTAATGTCGGAAGCTACAATTTGTGCAACCCGCATTTGATGAGGTATATAATGATCTACATTTCATATGAGTTTCAGCTCATTTAAAGCCAATGGGAATTGGCTGCAAATGCATTACCCCCCCCCCCCTTCTATATAGTCAACACGTTATATGCGCAATTCTTTAAGGTTTGTTCTCGACATTGGTTGATATTCGCTCAAATTAGATCTTTTTAATGTCGGAAGCTAAAATTTATGCAAACCGCATTCGATGAGGTATATAATAATCAACATTTCATATGAGTTTCAGCTCATTTAAAGCAAAAGGGAATTGGCGGCGAATGTATTACCCCCCCCCCCCCTTCCTATATACTCAACACGTAATATGCGCAATTCGTTAAGGTTTGTTCTCGACATTGGTTGATATTCGCTCAAATTAGACCTTTTTAATGTCGGAAGCTAAATTTTTGCACCCCGCATTCAGTGAGGTATATAATAATCTACATTTTCATGTGAATTTCAGCTCATTTAAAGCAAATGGAAATTGACAGCGAATGTATTCACCCCTTTCTATATACTCAACACGTTATATGCGCAATTCGTTAAGGTTTGTTCCCGACGTTGGTTGATATTCGCCCAAATTAGACCTTTTTAATGTGGGCTGCTATAATTTGTGCACCCCGTATTCAATGAGGTATATGAAAATCTACATTTCATGTAAGTTTCAGCTCATTTAAAGCAAATAGGAATTGACGGCGAATGTATTCACCCCCTTCTATATACTCAACACGTTATATGCGCAATTCGTTAAGGTTTGTTCTCGACATTAGATGATATTCGCTCAAATTAGACCTTTTTAATGTCGGCTGCTACAATTTGTGCACCCCGAATTCGATTATATATATTATAATCTACATTTGATGTTAGTTTCAGCTCATTTAAAGCAAATGGGAATTGGCGGCGAATGTTTTACCCCCCCCTTCCAATATACGTTAAAAGATATATGCCCTATTCGTTAAGGTTTATTGTCGACATTGGTTGGTATTCGATCAAATTAGACCTTTTTAATGTCGGCTGCTACAATTTGTGCACCCCGCATTCGATGAGGTATATAATAATCTACATTTGATGTGAGTTTTAGCTCATTTAAAGCAAATGGGAATTGGCGGCGAATGTTTTAACCCCCTTCCTATATACGTTGAAAAATATATGCCCTATTCTTATAGGTTTGTTCTAGACATTTGTTGATATTCGCTCAAATTAGATCTTTTTAATGTCGGCTGCTACAATTTGTGCACCCCGCATTCGATGAGGTATATAATAATCTACATTTCATGTGAGTTTCAGCTCATTTAAAGCAAATGGAAATTGACGGCGAATGCATTCACCCCCCTTTTATATACTTAACACGTTATATGCGCAATTCTTTAAGGTTTGTTCTCGACATTAGTTGATATTCGCTCAAATTAGATCTTTTTAATGTCACCTGCTACAATTTGTGCACCCCGCATTCGAGGAGATATATAATAATCTACATTCGATTTGAGTTTCAGCTCATTTAAAGCAAATGGGAATCGGCTGCGAATGCATTACCCCCTCCCCCTTTTATATAGTCAACACGTTATATGCGCAATTCTTTGAGGTTTGTTCTCGACATTGGTTGATATTCGCCCAAATTAGATCTTTTTAATGTCGGAAGCTATAATTTGTGCAACCAGCATTCGATGAGGTATATAATAATCTACATTTCATGTGAGTTTCAGCTCATTTAAAGCAAAGGGGAATTCGCGGCGAATGTATTACCCCCCCCTTACTATATACCATGAAAGGTATATGCGCTATTTGTAAAGGTTTGTTCTCGACATTGGTTGATATTCGCTCAAATTAGACCTTTTTAATGTGGGCTGCTATAATTTGTGCATCCCGTATTCAATGAGGTATATGATAATCTACATTTCATGTAAGTTTCAGCTCATTTAAAGCAAATAGGAATTGACGGCGAATGTATTCACCCCCTTCTATATACTCAACACGTTATATGCGCAATTCGTTAAGGTTTGTTCTCGACATTGGTTGATATTCGCTCAAATTAGACCTTTTTAATGTCGGCTGCTACAATTTGTGCACCCCGCATTCGACAAGGTATATAATAATCTACATTTTATGTGAGTTTCAGCTCTTTTAAAGCAAATGGGAATTGGCGGCAAATGTTTTACCCCCCCCCCTTCTATATACCCAACACGTTATATGGGCAATTCTTAAAGGTTTGTTCTCAACATTGGTTGATATTCGCTCAAATAAGATCTTTTTAATATCGGCTGCTACAATTTGTGCACCCCGCATCCGATGAGGTATATAATAATCTACATTTCATGTGAGTTTCAGCTCATTTAAAGTAAATAGGAATTGACGGCGAATTTATTCCCCCCCCTCTTCTATATACTCAACACGTTATATGCGCAATTCGTTAAGGTTTGTTCTCGACATTGGTTGATGTTCGCTCAAATTAGACCTTTTTAATGTGGGCTGCTATAAATTGTGCACCCCCTATTCAATGAGGTATATAATGATCTACATTTCATGTGAGTTTCAGCTCATTTAAAGCAAAAGGGAATTGACGGCGAATGTATTTACCCCCCTTCTATATACTTAACACGTTATATGCGCAATTCGTTAAGGTTTGTTCTCGACATTGGTTAATATTCGCTCAAATTAGACCTTTTTAATATCGGCTACTATAATTTGTGCACCCCGTATTCAATGAGATATATGATAATCTACATTTCATGTAAGTTTCAGCTCATTTAAAGTAAATAGGAATTGACGGCGAATTTATTCCCCCCCCCCCTCTTCTATATACTCAACACGTTATATGCGCAATTCGTTAAGGTTTTTTCTCGACATTGGTTGATATTCGCTCAAATTAGACCTTTTTTAATATCGGCTGCTACAATTTGTGCACCCCGCATTCGATGAGATATATAATAATCTACATTTGATGTTAGTTTTAGCTCATTTTAAGCAAATTGGGAATTGGCGGCGAATGTTTTACCCCCCCCCCCCCTTGCAATATACGTTGAAAAATATATGCCCTATTCTTAAAGGATTGTTCTCGACATTGGTTGATATTCGCTCAAATTAGATCTTTTTAATGTCGGATGCTACAATTTGTGCACCCTGCATTCGATGAGGTATATTATATTCTACATTTCATGTGAGTTTCAGCTCATTTAAAGCAAATCGGAATTGGCAGCGAATGTTTTAACCCCCCCCCCCCCCCACTTCCTATATACGTTGAAAGATATATGCGCTATTCGTTAAGGTTTGTTCTCGACATTGGTTGATATTCGCTCCAATCAGACTTTTTTATGTCGGAAGCTACAATTTGTGTCACGTGCATTCGATGAGGTGTATAATAATCTACATTTCATGTGAGTTTTAGTTCATTTAAAGCAAATGGGAATTGGCAGCGAATGCATTACCCCCCCCCCCCTTCTTTATACCCAACACGTTATGTGCGCAATTCTTAAGGGTTTGTTCTCAACATTGGTTGATATTCGCTCAAATTATACCTTTTTAATGTGGGCTGCTATAATTTTTGCACCCCGTATTCAATGAGATATATAATTATCTACATTTCATGTGAGTTTCAGGTCATTTAAAGCAAATGGGAATTGACGGCGAATGTATTTACCCCCCCCCCCTCTTCTATATACTCAACACGTTATATGCGCAATTCGTTAAGGTTTGTTCTCGACATTGGTTGATATTCGCTCAAATTAGACCTTTTTTAAAAGATATATAATAATCTACATTTGATGTTAGTTTTAGCTCATTTAAAGCAAATTGGGAATTGGCGGAGAATGTTTTACCCCCCCCCCCCCTTGCAATATACGTTGAAAAATATATGCCCTATTCTTAAAGGATTGTTCTCGACATTGGTTGATATTCGCTCAAATTAGATCTTTTTCATGTCAGATGCTACAATTTCTGCACCCCGCATTCGATGAGGTAAATAATAATCTACATTTCATGTGAGTTTTAGCATATTTAAAGCAAAAGGAATTGACGGCGAATGCATTCACCCCCCTTCTATATATTTAACACGTTATATGCGCAATTCGTTAAGGTTTGTTCTTGACATTGGTTGATATTCGCTTAAATTAGACCTTTTTAATATCGGCTACTATAATTTGTGCACCCCGTATTCAATGAGATATATGATAATCTACATTTCATGTAAGTTTCAGCTCATTTAAAGTAAATAGGAATTGACGGCGAATTTATTCCCCCCCCCCCCCCTCTTCTATATACTCAACACGTTATATGCGCAATTCGTTAAGGTTTTTTCTCGACATTGGTTGATATTCGCTCAAATTAGACCTTTTTTAATATCGGCTGCTACAATTTGTGCACCCCGCATTCGATGAGATATATAATAATCTACATTTGATGTTAGTTTTAGCTCATTTTAAGCAAATTGGGAATTGGCGGCGAATGTTTTACCCCCCCCCCCCCCTTGCAATATACGTTGAAAAATATATGCCCTATTCTTAAAGGATTGTTCTCGACATTGGTTGATATTCGCTCAAATTAGATCTTTTTAATGTCGGATGCTACAATTTGTGCACCCCGCATTCGATGAGGTATATAATAATCTACATTTCATGTGAGTTTCAGTATATTTAAAGCAAATGGAAATTGACGGCGAATGCATTCACCCCCCTTCTATATATTTAACACGTTATATGCGCAATTCGTTAAGGTTTGTTCTTGACATTGGTTGATATTCGCTTAAATTAGACCTTTTTAATATCAGGTGCTACAATTTGTGCACCCTGCATTCGATTAGGTATATAATAATCAACATTTCATGTGAGTTTCAGCTCATTTAAAGCAAATGGGAATTGGCGGCGAATGTTTTACCCCCTTGCTCTATACGTTGAAAGATATATGCCCTATTCGTTAAGGTTTGTTGTCGACATTGGTTGGTATTCGCTTAAAATAGACCTTTTTATTGTCGGCTGCTACAAGTTGTGCACCCCGCATTCGATGAGGTATATAATAATCTACATTTGATGTGAGTTTTAGCTCATTTAAAGCAAAAGGAAATTGACGGCGAATGCATTCACCCCCTTCTATATATTTAACACGTTATATGCGCATTTCGTTAAGGTTTGTTCTTGACATTGGTTGATATTCGCTCCAATCAGACTTTTTTATGTCGGAAGCTACAATTTGTGTCACGTGCATTCGATGAGGTGTATAATAATCTACATTTCATGTGAGTTTTAGTTCATTTAAAGCAAATGGGAATTGGCAGCGAATGCATTACCCCCCCCCCCTTCTTTATACCCAACACGTTATATGCGCGATTCTTAAGGGTTTGTTCTCAACATTGGTTGATATTCGCTCAAATTATACCTTTTTAATGTGGGCTGCTATAATTTTTGCACCCCGTATTCAATGAGATATATAATGATCTACATTTCATGTGAGTTTCAGGTCATTTAAAGCAAATGGGAATTGACGGCGAATGTATTTACCCCCCCCCCCCCCTCTTCTATATACTCAACACGTTATATGCGCAATTCGTTAAGGTTTGTTCTCGACATTGGTTGATATTCGCTCAAATTAGACCTTTTTTAAAAGATATATAATAATCTACATTTGATGTTAGTTTTAGCTCATTTAAAGCAAATTGGGAATTGGCGGCGAATGTTTTACCCCCCCCCCCCCTTGCAATATACGTTGAAAAATATATGCCCTATTCTTAAAGGTTTGTTCTCGACATTGGTTGATATTCGCTCAAATTAGATCTTTTTAATGTCGGCTGCTACAATTTGTGTACCCCGCATTCGATGAGGTATATAATAATCTACATTTCATGTGAGTTTCAGCTTATTTAAAGCAAATGGAAATTGACGGCGAATGCATTCACCCTCCTTCTATTATACTTAACACGTTATATGCGCAATTCTTTAAGGTTTGTTCTCGACATTGGTTGATATTCGCTCAAATTAGATCTTTTTAATGTCACCTGCTACAATTTGTGCACCCCGCATTCGAGGAGTTATATAATAATCTACATTCGATTTGAGTTTCAGCTCATTTAAAGCAAATAGGAATTCGCAGCGAATGTTTTACCCCCCCCCCCCTTTCCTATATACGTTGAAAGATATAAGCGCTATACGTCAAGGTTTGTTCTCGACATTGGTTGATATTCGCTCAAATTAGACTTTTTAATGTCGGAAGCTACAATTTGTGTCACGTGCATTCGATGAGGTGTATAATAATCTACATTTCATGTGAGTTTTAGTTCATTTAAAGCAAATGGGAATTCGCGGCGAATGTTTTACCCCCCCCCTTTCCTATATACGTTGAAAGATATAAGCGCTATACGTTAAGGTTTGTTCTCGACATTGGTTGATATTCGCTCCAATCAGACTTTTTTATGTCGGAAGCTACAATTTGTGTCACGTGCATCGATGAGGTGTATAATAATCTAAATTTCATGTGAGTTTTAGTTCATTTAAAGCAAATGGGAATTCGCGGCGAATGTTTTACCCCCCCCCCCTTTCCTATATACGTTGAAAGATATAAGCGCTATACGTTAAGGTTTGTTCTCGACATTGGTTGATATTCGCTCAAATTAGATCTTTTTCATGTCGGATGCTACAATTTGTGCACCCCGCATTCGATGAGGTAAATAATAATCTACATTTCATGTGAGTTTCAGCATATTTAAAGCAAAAGGAAATTGACGGCGAATGCATTCACCCCCCTTCTATATATTTAACACGTTATATGCGCAATTCGTTAAGGTTTGTTCTTGACATTGGTTGATATTTGCTTAAATTAGACCTTTTTAATGTCTGCTGCTACAATTTGTGCACCCCGTATTCGATTAGATATATAATAATCTACATTTGATGTTAGTTTCAGCTCATTTAAAGCAAATGGGAATTGGCGGCGAATGTTTGACCCCCCTTCCTATATACGTTAAAAGATATATGCCCTATTCGTTAAGGTTTATTGTCGACATTGGTTGGTATTCGCTCAAATTAGACCTTTTTAATGTCGGCTGCTACAAGTTGTGCACCCCGCATTCGATGAGGTATATAATAATCTACATTTGATGTGAGTTTTAGCTCATTTAAAGCAAATGAGAATTTGCGGCGAATGTTTTACCCCCCTTCCTATATACGTTGAAAAATATATGCCCTATTCTTAAAGGTTTGTTCTCGACATTGGTTGATATTCGATCTAATTAGATCTTTTTAATGTCGGCTGCTACAATTTGTGTACCCCGCATTCGATGAGGTATATAATAATCTACATTTCATGTGAGTTTCAGCTTATTTAATGCAAATGGAAATTGACGGCGAATGCATTCACCCTCCTTCTATTATACTTAACACGTTATATGCGCAATTCTTTAAGGTTTGTTCTCGACATTGGTTGATATTCGCTCAAATTAGATCTTTTTAATGACACCTGCTACAATTTGTGCACCCCGCATTCAAGGAGTTATATAATAATCTACATTCGATTTGAGTTTCAGCTCCTTTAAAGCAAATAGGAATTCGCGGCGAATGTTTTACCCCCCCCCCCTTTCCTATATACGTTGAAAGATATAAGCGCTATACGTTAAGGTTTGTTCTCGACATTGGTTGATATTCGCTCAAATTAGACTTTTTAATGTCCTAAGCTACAATTTGTGTCACGTGCATTCGATGAGGTGTATAATAATCTACATTTCGTGTGAGTTTTAGTTCATTTAAAGCAAATGGGAATTCGCGGCGAATGTTTTACCCCCCCCCCCCTTTCCTATATACGTTGAAAGATATAAGCGCTATACGTTAAGGTTTGTTCTCGACATTGGTTGATATTCGCTCCAATCAGACTTTTTTATGTCGGAAGCTACAATTTGTGTCACGTGCATCGATGAGGTGTATAATAATCTAAATTTCATGTGAGTTTTAGTTCATTTAAAGCAAATGGGAATTCGCGGCGATTGTTTTACCCCCCCTTTCCTATATACGTTGAAAGATATAAGCGCTATACGTTAAGGTTTGTTCTCGACATTGGTTGATATTCGCTCAAATTAGACTTTTTAATGTCGGAAGCTACAATTTGTGCAACCCGCATTTGATGAGGTATATAATGATCTACATTTCATATGAGTTTTCAGCTCATTTAAAGCCAATGGGAATTGGCTGCAAATGCATTAACCCCCCCCCTTCTATATAGTCAACACGTTATATGCGCAATTCTTTAAGGTTTGTTCTCGACATTGGTTGATATTCGCTCAAATTAGATCTTTTTAATGTCGGAAGCTAAAATTTATGCAAACCGCATTCGATGAGGTATATAATAATCAACATTTCATATGAGTTTCAGCTCATTTAAAGCAAAAGGGAATTGGCGGCGAATGTATTACCCCCCCCCCCCCTTCCTATATACTCAACACGTAATATGCGCAATTCGTTAAGGTTTGTTCTCGACATTGGTTGATATTCGCTCAAATTAGACCTTTTTAATGTCGGAAGCTCAATTTTTGCACCCCGCATTCAGTGAGGTATATAATAATCTACATTTTCATGTGAATTTCAGCTCATTTAAAGCAAATGGAAATTGACGGCGAATGTATTCACCCCTTTCTATATACTCAACACGTTATATGCGCAATTCGTTAAGGTTTGTTCCCGACGTTGGTTGATATTCGCCCAAATTAGACCTTTTTAATGTGGGCTGCTATAATTTGTGCACCCCGTATTCAATGAGGTATATGAAAATCTACATTTCATGTAAGTTTCAGCTCATTTAAAGCAAATAGGAATTGACGGCGAATGTATTCACCCCCTTCTATATACACAACACGTTATATGCGCAATTCGTTAAGGTTTGTTCTCGACATTAGAAGATATTCGCTCAAATTAGACCTTTTTAATGTCGGCTGCTACAATTTGTGCACCCCGAATTCGATTATATATATTATAATCTACATTTGATGTTAGTTTCAGCTCATTTAAAGCAAATGGGAATTGGCGGCGAATGTTTTACCCCCCCCCTTCCAATATACGTTAAAAGATATATGCCCTATTCGTTAAGGTTTATTGTCGACATTGGTTGGTATTCGATCAAATTAGACCTTTTTAATGTCGGCTGCTACAATTTGTGCACCCCGCATTCGATGAGATATATAATAATCTACATTTGATGTGAGTTTTAGCTCATTTAAAGCAAATGGGAATTGGCGGCGAATGTTTTTACCCCCTTCCTATATACGTTGAAAAATATATGCCCTATTCTTATAGGTTTGTTCTCGACATTTGTTGATATTCGCTCAAATTAGATCTTTTTAATGTCGGCTGCTACAATTTGTGCACCCCGCATTCGATGAGGTATATAATAATCTACATTTCATGTGAGTTTCAGCTCATTTAAAGCAAATGGAAATTGACGGCGAATGCATTCACCCCCTTTTATATACTTAACACGTTATATGCGCAATTCTTTAAGGTTTGTTCTCGACATTAGTTGATATTCGCTCAAATTAGATCTTTTTAATGTCACCTGCTACAATTTGTGCACCCCGCATTCGAGGAGATATATAATAATCTACATTCGATTTGAGTTTCAGCTCATTTAAAGCAAATGGGAATCGGCTGCGAATGCATTACCCCCCCCCCCCCCTTTTATATAGTCAACACGTTATATGCGCAATTCTTTGAGGTTTGTTCTCGACATTGGTTGATATTCGCCCAAATTAGATCTTTTTAATGTCGGAAGCTATAATTTGTGCAACCAGCATTCGATGACGTATATAATAATCTACATTTCATGTGAGTTTCAGCTCATTTAAAGCAAAGGGGAATTCGCGGCGAATGTATTACCCCCCCCCCCTTCCTATATACCATGAAAGGTATATGCGCTATTTGTAAAGGTTTGTTCTCGACATTGGTTGATATTCGCTCAAATTAGACCTTTTTAATGTGGGCTGCTATAATTTGTGCATCCCGTATTCAATGAGGTATATGATAATCTACATTTCATGTAAGTTTCAGCTCATTTAAAGCAAATAGGAATTGACGGCGAATGTATTCACCCCCTTTTATATACTCAACACGTTATATGCGCAATTCGTTAAGGTTTGTTCTCGACATTGGTTGATATTCGCTCAAATTAGACCTTTTTAATGTCGGCTGCTACAATTTGTGCACCCCGCATTCGACGAGGTATATAATAATCTACATTTTATGTGAGTTTCAGCTCTTTTAAAGCAAATGGGAATTGGCGGCAAATGTTTTAACCCCCCCCCCCCTTCTATATACCCAACACGTTATATGGGCAATTCTTAAAGGTTTGTTCTCAACATTGGTTGATATTCGCTCAAATAAGATCTTTTTAATATCGGCTGCTACAATTTGTGCACCCCGCATCCGATGAGGTATATAATAATCTACATTTCATGTGAGTTTCAGCTCATTTAAAGCAAATAGGAATTGACGGCGAATGCATTCACCCCCCTTCTATATACTTAACACGTTATATGCGCAATTCGTTAAGGTTTGTTCTCGACATTGGTTGATGTTCGCTCAAATTAGACCTTTTTAATGTGGGCTGCTATAAATTGTGCACCCCCTATTCAATGAGGTATATAATGATCTACATTTCATGTGAGTTTCAGCTCATTTAAAGCAAAAGGGAATTGACGGCGAATGTATTTACCCCCCTTCTATATACTTAACACGTTATATGCGCAATTCGTTAAGGTTTGTTCTCGACATTGGTTAATATTTGCTCAAATTAGACCTTTTTAATATCGGCTACTATAATTTGTGCACCCCGTATTCAATGAGATATATGATAATCTACATTTCATGTAAGTTTCAGCTCATTTAAAGTAAATAGGAATTGACGGCGAATTTATTCCCCCCCCCCCCCCCTCTTCTATATACTCAACACGTTATATGCGCAATTCGTTAAGGTTTTTTCTCGACATTGGTTGATATTCGCTCAAATTAGACCTTTTTTAATATCGGCTGCTACAATTTGTGCACCCCGCATTCGATGAGATATATAATAATCTACATTTGATGTTAGTTTTAGCTCATTTTAAGCAAATTGGGAATTGGCGGCGAATGTTTTACCCCCCCCCCCCCCTTGCAATATACGTTGAAAAATATATGCCCTATTCTTAAAGGATTGTTCTCGACATTGGTTGATATTCGCTCAAATTAGATCTTTTTAATGTCGGATGCTACAATTTGTGCACCCTGCATTCGATGAGGTATATTATATTCTACATTTCATGTGAGTTTCAGCTCATTTAAAGCAAATCGGAATTGGCAGCGAATGTTTTACCCCCCCCCCCCCACTTCCTATATACGTTGAAAGATATATGCGCTATTCGTTAAGGTTTGTTCTCGACATTGGTTGATATTCGCTCCAATCAGACTTTTTTATGTCGGAAGCTACAATTTGTGTCACGTGCATTCGATGAGGTGTATAATAATCTACATTTCATGTGAGTTTTAGTTCATTTAAAGCAAATGGGAATTGGCAGCGAATGCATTACCCCCCCCCCCCCTTCTTTATACCCAACACGTTATATGCGCAATTCTTAAGGGTTTGTTCTCAACATTGGTTGATATTCGCTCAAATTATACCTTTTTAATGTGGGCTGCTATAATTTTTGCACCCCGTATTCAATGAGATATATAATGATCTACATTTCATGTGAGTTTCAGGTCATTTAAAGCAAATGGGAATTGACGGCGAATGTATTTACACCCCCCCCTCTTCTATATACTCAACACGTTATATGCGCAATTCGTTAAGGTTTGTTCTCGACATTGGTTGATATTCGCTCAAATTAGACCTTTTTTAAAAGATATATAATAATCTACATTTGATGTTAGTTTTAGCTCATTTAAAGCAAATTGGGAATTGGCGGAGAATGTTTTACCCCCCCCCCCCTTGCAATATACGTTGAAAAATATATGCCCTATTCTTAAAGGATTGTTCTCGACATTGGTTGATATTCGCTCAAATTAGATCTTTTTCATGTCAGATGCTACAATTTCTGCACCCCGCATTCGATGAGGTAAATAATAATCTACATTTCATGTGAGTTTTAGCATATTTAAAGCAAAAGGAAATTGACGGCGAATGCATTCACCCCCCTTCTATATATTTAACACGTTATATGCGCAATTCGTTAAGGTTTGTTCTTGACATTGGTTGATATTCGCTTAAATTAGACCTTTTTAATATCGGCTACTATAATTTGTGCACCCCGTATTCAATGAGATATATGATAATCTACATTTCATGTAAGTTTCAGCTCATTTAAAGTAAATAGGAATTGACGGCGAATTTATTCCCCCCCCCCCTCTTCTATATACTCAACACGTTATATGCGCAATTCGTTAAGGTTTTTTCTCGACATTGGTTGATATTCGCTCAAATTAGACCTTTTTGAATATCGGCTGCTACAATTTGTGCACCCCGCATTCGATGAGATATATAATAATCTACATTTGATGTTAGTTTTAGCTCATTTTAAGCAAATTGGGAATTGGCGGCGAATGTTTTACCCCCCCCCCCCCTTGCAATATACGTTGAAAAATATATGCCCTATTCTTAAAGGATTGTTCTCGACATTGGTTGATATTCGCTCAAATTAGATCTTTTTCATGTCAGATGCTACAATTTCTGCACCCCGCATTCGATGAGGTAAATAATAATCTACATTTCATGTGAGTTTTAGCATATTTAAAGCAAAAGGAAATTGACGGCGAATGCATTCACCCCCCTTCTATATATTTAACACGTTATATGCGCAATTCGTTAAGGTTTGTTCTTGACATTGGTTGATATTCGCTTAAATTAGACCTTTTTAATATCGGCTACTATAATTTGTGCACCCCGTATTCAATGAGATATATGATAATCTACATTTCATGTAAGTTTCAGCTCATTTAAAGTAAATAGGAATTGACGGCGAATTTATTCCCCCCCCCCCCCTCTTCTATATACTCAACACGTTATATGCGCAATTCGTTAAGGTTTTTTCTCGACATTGGTTGATATTCGCTCAAATTAGACCTTTTTTAATATCGGCTGCTACAATTTGTGCACCCCGCATTCGATGAGATATATAATAATCTACATTTGATGTTAGTTTTAGCTCATTTTAAGCAAATTGGGAATTGGCGGCGAATGTTTTACCCCCCCCCCCCTTGCAATATACGTTGAAAAATATATGCCCTATTCTTAAAGGATTGTTCTCGACATTGGTTGATATTCGCTCAAATTAGATCTTTTTCATGTCAGATGCTACAATTTCTGCACCCCGCATTCGATGAGGTAAATAATAATCTACATTTCATGTGAGTTTTAGCATATTTAAAGCAAAAGGAAATTGACGGCGAATGCATTCACCCCCCTTCTATATATTTAACACGTTATATGCGCAATTCGTTAAGGTTTGTTCTTGACATTGGTTGATATTCGCTTAAATTAGACCTTTTTAATATCGGCTGCTACAATTTGTGCACCCTGCATTCGATTAGGTATATAATAATCAACATTTCATGTGAGTTTCAGCTCATTTAAAGCAAATGGGAATTGGCGGCGAATGTTTTACCCCCCTTGCTATATACGTTGAAAGATATATGCCCTATTCGTTAAGGTTTGTTGTCGACATTGGTTGGTATTCGCTCAAATTAGACTTTTTTAATGTCGGCTGCAACAATTTGTGCACCGTGCATTCGAAGAGGTATATAATAATCTACATTTTATGTGAGTTCAGCTTTTTAAAGCAAATCGGAATTGGCGGCAAATGTTTTACCCCCCCCCCCCTTGTATATACCCAACACGTTATTTGGGCAATTCTTAAAGGTTTGTTCTCAACATTGGTTGATATTCGCTCAAATAAGATCTTTTTAATATCGGCTGCTACAATTTGTGCACCCCCCTATTCAATGAGGTATATAATGATCTACATTTCATGTGAGTTTCAGCTCATTTAAAGCAAAAGGGAATTGACGGTGAATGTATTTACCCCCTTCTATATACTTAACACGTTATATGCGCAATTCGTTAAGGTTTGTTCTCGACATTGGTTAATATTCGCTCAAATTAGACCTTTTTAATATCGGCTACTATAATTTGTGCACCCCGTATTAAATGAGATATATGATAATCTACATTTCACGTAAGTTTCAGCTCATTTAAAGTAAATAGGAATTGACGGCAAATTTATTCCCCCCCCCCCCCTCTTCTATATACTCAACACGTTATATGCGCAATTCGTTAAGGTTTGTTCTCGACATTGGTTGATATTCGCTTAAATTAGACCTTTTTAATATAAGCTGCTACAATTTGTGCACCCTGCATTTGATTAGGTATATAATAATCAACATTTTATGTGAGTTTCAGCATATTTAAAGCAAATGGGAATTAGCGGCGTATGTTTTACCCCCCCCTTGCTATAAACGTTGAAAGATACATGCCCTATTCGTTAAGGTTTGTTGTCGACATTGGTTGGTATTCGCCCAAATTATACCTTTTTAATGTCGGCTGCTACTAATTGTGCACCCCGCATTCAATTAGGTATATAATAATCTACATTTCATGTGAGTTTCAGCTCATTTAAAGCAAATCGGAATTGGCGGCGAATGTTTTACCCCCCCCCCCCCCATTTCCTATATACGTTGAAAGATATATGCGCTATTCGTTAAGGTTTGTTCTCGACATTGGTTGATATTCGCTCCAATCAGACTTTTTTATGTTGGAAGCTACAATTTGTGTCACGTGCATTCGATGAGGTGTATAATAATCTACATCTCATGTGAGTTTTACCTCATTTAAAGCAAATGGGAATTGGCAGCGAATGCATTACCCCCCCCCCTTCTTTATACCCAACACGTTATATGCGCAATTCTTAAGGGTTTGTTCTCAACATTTGTTGATATTTGCTCAAATTAGACCTTTTTAATATGGGCTGCTATAATTTGCGCACCCCGTATTCAATGAGGTATATAATGATCTACATTTCATGTGAGTTTCAGGTCATTTAAAGCATATGGGAATTGACGGCGAATGTATTTACCCCCCTTTTATATACTCAACACGTTATATGCGCAATTCGTTAAGGTTTGTTCTCGACATTGGTTGATATTCGCTCAAATTAGACCTTTTTAATATCGGCTACTATAATTTGTGCACCCCGTATTAAATGAGGTATATGATAACCTACATTTTATGTTAGTTTTAGCTCATTTAAAGCAAATGGGAATTGGCGGCGAATGTTTTACCCCCACCCCCCACTTGCTATATACGTTGAATAATATATGCCCTATTCTTAAAGGATTTTTCTCGACATTAGTTGATATTCGCTCAAATTAGACCTTTTTATTGTCGGCTGCTACAATTTGTGCACCCCGCATTCGATAAGGAATATAATAATCTACATTTGATGTGAGTTTCAGCTCATTTAAATTAAATGGGAATTGGCGGCGAATGCATTACCCCCCTTTCTATATAGTCAACACGTTATATGCGCAATTCTTTAAGGTTTGTTCTCGACATTGTTTGATATTCGCTCAAATTAGATCTTTTTAATGTCAGAAGCTACAATTTGTGCAACCAGCATTCGATGAGGTATATAATAATCTACATTTGATGTGAGTTTCAGCTCATTTGAAGCAAATGGGAATTGGCGGCGAATGCATTACCCCCCCTTCTATATAGTCAATACGTTATATGCGCAATTCTTTAAGGTTTGTTCTCGACATTGGTTGATATTCGCTCAAATTAGCCCTTTTTAATATCGGCTGCTACAATTTGTGCACCCCGCATCCGATGAGGTATATAATAATCTACATTTCATGTGAGTTTCAGCTCATTTAAAGCAAATGGGAATTGACGGCGAATGTATTTACCCCCCTTCTATATACTCAACACGTTATATGCGCAATTCGTTAAGGTTTATTCTTGACATTGGTTGATATTTGCTCAAATTAGACCTTTTAATGTCGGCTGCTACAATTTTTGCACACCGCATTCAGTGAAGTACATAATAATTTACATTTGATGTTAGTTTAAGCTCATTTAAAGCAAATGGGAATTGGCGGCGAATTTTTTACCCCCCTTGCTTTATACTTAACACGTTATATGCGCAATTCGTTAAGGTTTGTTCTCAACATTGGTTGATATTCGCTTAAATTAGACCTTTTTAATATCGGCTGCTACAATTTGTGCACCCCGCATTCGATGAGGTATATAATAATCTACATTTGATGTGAGTTTCAGCTCATTTAAATCAAATGGGAATTAGCGGCGAATGAATTACCCCCCCCCCCCCTTCTATATAGTCAACACGTTATATGCGCAATTCTTTAAGGTTTGTTGTCGACATTGTTTGATATTCGCTCAAATTAGATCTTTTTAATATCGGAAGCTACAATTTGTGCAACCAGCATTCGATGAGGTATATAATAATCTACATTTGATGTGAGTTTCAGCTCATTTAAAGCAAATGGGAATTGACGGCGAATGCATTCACCCCCCTTCTATATACTTAACACGTAATATGCGCAATTCGTTAAGGTTTGTTCTCGACATTGGTTGATATTCGCTCAAATTAGACCTTTTTAATGTCGGCTGCGACAATTTGTGCACCCTGCATTCGATGAGATATATAATAATCTACATTTCATGTGATTTTCAGCACATTTAAAGCAAATGGGAATTGGCGGTGAATGTATTACCCCCCTATAAACTCTAAAAGATATCTGCGCTATTTGGAAATTAGTCGGTGATGATGAAATTGTCTGTGAAAATGATATGAGACGGTGAATACCACCGACAAAATGTTGATGAAACACCCTTATTTTTTGTAACGCCTATTTATGCAAACCATATTAGGGACTTCATAGATTGAGTGGACGAGAACAGCGTGAACGTCCACTGATCATGCGTGTCTATGACAAACCGTTCTATTCATTCTTTGGTGAGGCATATTATGCAAATTACTGAACTTGATAAATGATAGCAATTACAATATAAAGGCACGCCTTAAAGAGATTAGAGACTCTTCTTTCACATGGTCTTTTCCTTCACAGTTGTAGATCCAAATAATTTTGGTTTATTAGAATTCTGCAAATTCAAAATGCAAATTAGATCACATCTGAAGCGAAAGGGCCCTTTTTAGAACCATATGCATACAGTTAATATATCCTTGTAAATGACAGCATGCGCATATACATGTATTACCCTCACACGTAGTCCTAGTAAGCTATGAAGTCAAATCAGATTACGTGCCTATATACATTCATACAGTTGAGTAATGCAATGCCTCCTTGCTCTTTTAACAAAAAACAAAACAAAGATGAACAAAGAAAGAACCTAAACCTTGCATAGGACATTCTTTATTCATTCCAAAAGAAAGATGTTATGCTTTCCTTTCCCTTTTTTCTTGTACGGGTACATTAACGTTTATTCGCCTATATACACTCTATTAAACAGTTTTTTAGTATTGCAATGCCTCCTTGCTCTTAAAAAAGAGATCAAGGGTGAACATGGAAAGAAATGGAGAAAACATCTAGTAATGGGAATTATTTTCTTTTCACTTTTATCGAATTCTTTATCTTTGGAACTCATTTTGCAGAAAATATCGACGAATGTCTTGTCGTTCCTTGTAAGAATGAAGGAGTTTGCACTGATGGAGACAACTCCTTTTCTTGTGCTTGTGCTGATGGCTGGACTGGGACTACATGTGAAGGTAAGCTAAAAAGTCGAATCCGATAACATGCCTATACACACTCTATTAAACAGTTTTTTTAGTATTGCAATGACTCCTTGCTCTTAAAAAAAGAGATCAAAGGTGAACAAGGAAAGAAACAGAGAAGACATGTAGTAATTGGAGAGGAAAATCTTAGAAGTCTATTTTAAATTGAGAGTGAACAGAAGTAAACGTACGGCCAAAATAAGCGAGGGTGTCTTAAATATTGGAGCTGTAATGAGAGAAACTATACTTCTTTTGATTTTAAGTAGACACATGGATAATAAGAGTGCATGGTCATTTAAAGAGCAGTTTTCATATTGTATTTCCCACAACAATCTTTTTAAAATTAGGGAAAGATAAGAGTAGCTAATTTCATCCTAATCATCAAGATTGATCTTTTTTTATTTTAGGTGTCTTTAAACTTAAACCTTGCATAGGACATTTTTTTCTCATCCCAAATGAAAGATGTTATGCTTTCTTTTCCCTTTTTACCTTGCAGGAGCACGTTGATGTTTATTCGAAAATTTGATTTTAACCAAGAAATATGTTCTATCTCATGCTACGATTTTGAAATGAATACGAATTTTAAAGGAGGCCTTCAGTTAATTTACATCATTTGATAACTTTTTAGTTGTTTTATACATGAACTAAACTGTTCCTCTACAGTCATTGCTTTGAATTTAAAAATATCAGATCATATTATATTTTCCTATTTTCCCCCAAATAATGAAAAATCTGTCAAAATGGGAATTATTTTCTTTTCACTTTTATCACATTCTTTATCTTTGGAACTCATTTGGCACAGATACCGACGAATGTTTTGACGTTCCTTGTCAGAATGAAGGAGTTTGCACTGATGGAGACAACACCTTTACTTGTGTCTGTGCTGATGGCTGGACTGGGACTACGTGTGAGGGTAAGCCAAAAAGTCGAATCCGATAACATGCCTTTACACACTCTATTAAACAGTTTTTTAGTATTGCAATGACTCCTTGCTCTTAAAAAAAGAGATCAAGGGTGAGCATGGAAAGAAATGGAGAAAACATCTAGTAATAGGAATTATTTTCTTTTCACTTTTATTGCATTCTTTATCTTTGGAACTCATTTGGCACAGATACCGACGAATGTTTTGCCGTTCCTTGTAAGAATGAAGGAGTTTGCACTGATGGAGACAACACCTTTACTTGTGTCTGTGCTGATGGCTGGACTGGGACTACGTGTGAAGGTAAGCTTAAAAGTCGAATCAGAGAACATGCCTATATACACTCTATTAAACAGTTTTTAAGTATTGCAATGCCTCCTTGCTCTTCTTAAAAAAAAAATCAAAGGTGAACAAGGAAAGAAATGGAGAAGACATGTAGTAATTGGAGAGGAAAATCTTAGAAGCCTATTTTAAATTGAGAGTGAACAGAAGTAAAAGTACGGCCAAAGGAAGCGAGGGTGTCTTAAATGTTGGAGCTGTAATGAGAGAAACTATACTTCTTTTGATTTTAAGTAGACACATGGATAATAAGAGTGCATCGTCATTTAAAGAGCAGTTTTCATATTGTATTTCCCACAACAATCTTTTTAAAATTAGGGGAAGATAAGAGTAGCTAATTTCATCCTAATCATCAAGATTGATCTTTTTTATTTTAGGTGTCTTTAAACTTAGACCTTGCAAAGGACATTCTTTTCTCATCCCAAATGAAAGATGTTATGTTTTCCTTTCTTTTTTTACCTTGCAGGAGCACATTGATGTTTATTCCAAAATTTGATTTTATCCAAAAAATATATTCTATCTCATGCTACGATTTTTAAATGAATACGAAATTTAAAGGAGGCCTTCAGTTAATTTATCTCATTTGATAACTTTTTAGTTGTTTTATACATGAACTAAACTGTTCCTCTACAGTCATTGCTTTGAATTTAAAAATATCAGATCATATTATTTTCCTATTTTCCCCCAAATAATGAAAAATCTGTCAAAATGGGAATTATTTTCTTTTCACTTTTATCACATTCTTTATCTTTGGAACTCATTTGGCACAGATACCGACGAATGTTTTGACGTTCCTTGTCAGAATGAAGGAGTTTGCACTGATGGAGACAACACCTTTACTTGTGTCTGTGCTGATGGCTGGACTGGGACTACGTGTGAGGGTAAGCCAAAAAGTCGAATCCGATAACATGCCTATACACACTCTATTAAACAGTTTTTTAGTATTGCAATGACTCCTTGCTCTTAAAAAAAGAGATCAAGGTGAGCATGGAAAGAAATGGAGAAAACATCTAGTAATAGGAATTATTTTCTTTTCACTTTTATTGCATTCTTTATCTTTGGAACTCATTTGGCACAGATACCGACGAATGTTTTGCCGTTCCTTGTAAGAATGAAGGAGTTTGCACTGATGGAGACAACACCTTTACTTGTGTCTGTGCTGATGGCTGGACTGGGACTACGTGTGAAGGTAAGCTTAAAAGTCGAATCAGAGAACATGCCTATTTGCACTCTATTAAACAGTTTTTTAAGTATTGCAATGCCTCCTTGCTCTTCTTAAAAAAAAATCAAAGGTGAACAAGGAAAGAAACGGAGAAGACATGTAGTAATTGGAGAGGAAAATCTTAGAAGCCTATTTTAAATTGAGAGTAAACAGAAGTAAAAGTACGGCCAAAAGAAGCGAGGGTGTCTTAAATGTTGGAGCTGTAATGAGAGAAACTATACTTCTTTTGATTTTAAGTAGACACATGGATAATAAGAGTGCATCGTCATTTAAAGAGCAGTTTTCATATTGTATTTCCCACAACAATCTTTTTAAAATTAGGGGAAGATAAGAGTAGCTAATTTCATCCTAATCATCAAGATTGATCTTTTTTATTTTAGGTGTCTTTAAACTTAGACCTTGCAAAGGACATTCTTTTCTCATCCCAAATGAAAGATGTTATGTTTTCCTTTCTTTTTTTACCTTGCAGGAGCACATTGATGTTTATTCCAAAATTTGATTTGAACCAAAAAATATTTTCTATCTCATGCTACGATTTTGAAATGAATACGAATTTTAAAGGAGGCCTTCAGTTAATTTATCTCATTTGATAACTTTTTAGTTGTTTTATACATGAACTAAACTGTTCCTCTACAGTCATTGCTTTGAATTTAAAAATATCAGATCATATTATATTTTCCTATTTTCCCCCAAATAATGAAAAATCTGTCAAAATGGGAATTATTTTCTTTTCACTTTCATCACATTCTTTATCTTTGGAACTCATTTGGCACAGATACCGACGAATGTTTTGACGTTCCTTGTCAGAATGAAGGAGTTTGCACTGATGGAGACAACACCTTTACTTGTGTCTGTGCTGATGGCTGGACTGGGACTACGTGTGAGGGTAAGCCAAAAAGTCGAATCCGATAACATGCCTTTACACACTCTATTAAACAGTTTTTTAGTATTGCAATGACTCCTTGCTCTTAAAAAAAGAGATCAAGGGTGAGCATGGAAAGAAATGGAGAAAACATCTAGTAATAGGAATTATTTTCTTTTCACTTTTATTGCATTCTTTATATTTGGAACTCATTTGGCACAGATACCGACGAATGTTTTGCCGTTCCTTGTAAGAATGAAGGAGTTTGCACTGATGGAGACAACACCTTTACTTGTGTCTGTGCTGATGGCTGGACTGGGACTACGTGTGAAGGTAAGCTTAAAAGTCGAATCAGAGAACATGCCTATATACACTCTATTAAACAGTTTTTTAAGTATTGCAATGCCTCCTTGCTCTTCTTAAAAAAAAATCAAAGGTGAACAAGGAAAGAAATGGAGAAGACATGTAGTAATTGGAGAGGAAAATCTTAGAAGCCTATTTTAAATTAAGAGTGAACAGAAGTAAAAGTACGGCCAAAAGAAGCGAGGGTGTCTTAAATGTTGGAGCTGTAATGAGAGAAACTATACTTCTTTTGATTTTAAGTAGACACATGGATAATAAGAGTGCATGGTCATTTAAAGAGCAGTTTTCATATTGTATTTCCCACAACAATCTTTTTAAAATTAGGGGAAGATAAGAGTAGCTAATTTCATCCTAATCATCAAGATTGATCTTTTTTATTTTAGGTGTCTTTAAACTTAGACCTTGCAAAGGACATTCTTTTCTCATCCAAAATGAAAGATGTTATGTTTTCCTTTCTTTTTTTACCTTGCAGGAGCACATTGATGTTTATTCCAAAATTTGATTTTATCCAAAAAATATATTCTATCTCATGCTACGATTTTGAAATGAATACGAATTTTAAAGGAGGCCTTCAGTTAATTTATCTCATTTGATAACTTTTTAGTTGTTTTATACATGAACTGAACTTTTCCTCTACAGTCATTGCTTTGAATTTAAAAATATCAGATCATATTATATTTTCCTATTTTCCCCCAAATAATGAAAAATCTGTCAAAATGGGAATTATTTTCTTTTCACTTTTATCACATTCTTTATCTTTGGAACTCATTTGGCACAGATACCGACGAATGTTTTGACGTTCCTTGTCAGAATGAAGGAGTTTGCACTGATGGAGACAACACCTTTACTTGTGTCTGTGCTGATGGCTGGACTGGGACTACGTGTGAGGGTAAGCCAAAAAGTCGAATCCGATAACATGCCTTTACACACTCTATTAAACAGTTTTTTAGTATTGCAATGACTCCTTGCTCTTAAAAAAAGAGATCAAGGGTGAGCATGGAAAGAAATGGAGAAAACATCTAGTAATAGGAATTATTTTCTTTTCACTTTTATTGCATTCTTTATCTTTGGAACTCATTTGGCACAGATACCGACGAATGTTTTGCCGTTCCTTGTAAGAATGAAGGAGTTTGCACTGATGGAGACAACACCTTTACTTGTGTCTGTGCTGATGGCTGGACTGGGACTACGTGTGAAGGTAAGCTTAAAAGTCGAATCAGAGAACATGCCTATATACACTCTATTAAACAGTTTTTAAGTATTGCAATGCCTCCTTGCTCTTCTTAAAAAAAAATCAAAGGTGAACAAGGAAAGAAATGGAGAAGACATGTAGTAATTGGAGAGGAAAATCTTAGAAGCCTATTTTAAATTAAGAGTGAACAGAAGTAAAAGTACGGCCAAAAGAAGCGAGGGTGTCTTAAATGTTGGAGCTGTAATGAGAGAAACTATACTTCTTTTGATTTTAAGTAGACACATGGATAATAAGAGTGCATGGTCATTTAAAGAGCAGTTTTCATATTGTATTTCCCACAACAATCTTTTTAAAATTAGGGGAAGATAAGAGTAGCTAATTTCATCCTAATCATCAAGATTGATCTTTTTTATTTTAGGTGTCTTTAAACTTAGACCTTGCAAAGGACATTCTTTTCTCATCCCAATGAAAGATGTTATGTTTTTTTTTCCTTTTTTACCTTGCAGGAGCACATTGATGTTTATTCCAAAATTTGATTTGAACCAAAAAATATTTTCTATCTCATGCTACGATTTTGAAATGAATACGAATTTTAAAGGAGGCCTTCAGTTAATTTATCTCATTTGATAACTTTTTAGTTGTTTTATACATGAACTAAACTGTTCCTCTACAGTCATTGCTTTGAATTTAAAAATATCAGATCATATTATATTTTCCTATTTTCCCCCAAATAATGAAAAATCTGTCAAAATGGGAATTATTTTCTTTTCACTTTTATCACATTCTTTATCTTTGGAACTCATTTGGCACAGATACCGACGAATGTTTTGACGTTCCTTGTAAGAATGAAGGAGTTTGCACTGATGGAGACAACACCTTTACTTGTGTCTGTGCTGATGGCTGGACGGGGACTACGTGTGAGGGTAAGCTAAAAAGTCGAATCCGATAACATGCCTATACACACTCTATTAAACAGTTTTTTAGTATTGCAATGACTCCTTGCTCTTAAAAAAAGAGATCAAGGGTGAACATGGAAAGAAATTGAGAAAACATCTAGAAATGGGAATTATTTTCTTTTTACTTTTATCGCATTCTTTATCTTTGGAACTCATTTGGCACAGATACCGACGAATGTTTTGCCGTTCCTTGTAAGAATGAAGGAGTTTGCACTGATGGAGACAACACCTTTACTTGTGTCTGTGCTGATGGCTGGACTGGGACTACGTGTGAAGGTAAGCTAAAAAGTCGAATCAGAGAACATGCCTATATACACTCTATTAAACAGTTTTTTAGTATTGCAATGCCTCCTTGCTCTTCTTAAAAAAAAATCAAAGGTGAACAAGGAAAGAAACGGAGAAGACATGTAGTAATTGGAGAGGAAAATCTTAGAAGTCTATTTTAAATTGAGAGTAAACAGAAGTAAAAGTACGGCCAAAAGAAGCGAGGGTATCTTAAATGTTGGAGCTGTAATGAGAGAAACTATACTTCTTTTGATTTTAAGTAGACACATGGATAATAAGAGTGCATGGTCATTTAAAGAGCAGTTTTCATATTGTATTTCCCACAACAATCTTTTTAAAATTAGGGGAAGATAAGAGTAGTTTATTTCATCCTAATCATTAAGATTGATCTTTTTTATTTTAGGTGTCTTTAAACTTAGACCTTGCAATGGACATTCTTTTCTCATCCCAAATGAAAGATGTTATGTTTTCCTTTCCTTTTTTACCTTGCAGGAGCACATTGATGTTTATTCCAAAATTTGATTTGAACCAAAAAATATATTCTATCTCATGCTACGATTTTTAAATGAATACGAAATTTAAAGGAGGCCTTCAGTTAATTTATCTCATTTGATACTTTTTAGTTGTTTTATACATGAAGTAAACTGTTCCTCTACAGTCATTGCTTTGAATTTAAAAATATCAGATCATATTATATTTTCCTATTTTCCCCCAAATAATGAAAAATCTGTCAAAATGGGAATTATTTTCTTTTCACTTTTATCACATTCTTTATCTTTGGAACTCATTTGGCACAGATACCGACGAATGTTTTGACGTTCCTTGTCAGAATGAAGGAGTTTGCACTGATGGAGACAACACCTTTACTTGTGTCTGTGCTGATGGCTGGACTGGGACTACGTGTGAGGGTAAGCCAAAAAGTCGAATCCGATAACATGCCTTTACACACTCTATTAAACAGTTTTTTAGTATTGCAATGACTCCTTGCTCTTAAAAAAAGAGATCAAGGGTGAGCATGGAAAGAAATGGAGAAAACATCTAGTAATAGGAATTATTTTCTTTTCACTTTTATTGCATTCTTTATCTTTGGAACTCATTTGGCACAGATACCGACGAATGTTTTGCCGTTCCTTGTAAGAATGAAGGAGTTTGCACTGATGGAGACAACACCTTTACTTGTGTCTGTGCTGATGGCTGGACTGGGACTACGTGTGAAGGTAAGCTTAAAAGTCGAATCAGAGAACATGCCTATATACACTCTATTAAACAGTTTTTAAGTATTGCAATGCCTCCTTGCTCTTCTTAAAAAAAAATCAAAGGTGAACAAGGAAAGAAATGGAGAAGACATGTAGTAATTGGAGAGGAAAATCTTAGAAGCCTATTTTAAATTAAGAGTGAACAGAAGTAAAAGTACGGCCAAAAGAAGCGAGGGTGTCTTAAATGTTGGAGCTGTAATGAGAGAAACTATACTTCTTTTGATTTTAAGTAGACACATGGATAATAAGAGTGCATGGTCATTTAAAGAGCAGTTTTCATATTGTATTTCCCACAACAATCTTTTTAAAATTAGGGGAAGATAAGAGTAGCTAATTTCATCCTAATCATCAAGATTGATCTTTTTTATTTTAGGTGTCTTTAAACTTAGACCTTGCAAAGGACATTCTTTTCTCATCCCAAATGAAAGATGTTATGTTTTCCTTTCCTTTTTTACCTTGCAGGAGCACATTGATGTTTATTCCAAAATTTGATTTGAACCAAAAAATATTTTCTATCTCATGCTACGATTTTGAAATGAATACGAATTTTAAAGGAGGCCTTCAGTTAATTTATCTCATTTGATAACTTTTTAGTTGTTTTATACATGAACTAAACTGTTCCTCTACAGTCATTGCTTTGAATTTAAAAATATCAGATCATATTATATTTTCCTATTTTCCCCCAAATAATGAAAAATCTGTCAAAATGGGAATTATTTTCTTTTCACTTTTATCACATTCTTTATCTTTGGAACTCATTTGGCACAGATACCGACGAATGTTTTGACGTTCCTTGTAAGAATGAAGGAGTTTGCACTGATGGAGACAACACCTTTACTTGTGTCTGTGCTGATGGCTGGACGGGGACTACGTGTGAGGGTAAGCTAAAAAGTCGAATCCGATAACATGCCTATACACACTCTATTAAACAGTTTTTTAGTATTGCAATGACTCCTTGCTCTTAAAAAAAGAGATCAAGGGTGAACATGGAAAGAAATTGAGAAAACATCTAGAAATGGGAATTATTTTCTTTTTACTTTCATCGCATTCTTTATCTTTGGAACTCATTTGGCACAGATACCGACGAATGTTTTGCCGTTCCTTGTAAGAATGAAGGAGTTTGCACTGATGGAGACAACACCTTTACTTGTGTCTGTGCTGATGGCTGGACTGGGACTACGTGTGAAGGTAAGCTAAAAAGTCGAATCAGAGAACATGCCTATATACACTCTATTAAACAGTTTTTTAGTATTGCAATGCCTCCTTGCTCTTCTTAAAAAAAAATCAAAGGTGAACAAGGAAAGAAACGGAGAAGACATGTAGTAATTGGAGAGGAAAATCTTAGAAGTCTATTTTAAATTGAGAGTAAACAGAAGTAAAAGTACGGCCAAAAGAAGCGAGGGTATCTTAAATGTTGGAGCTGTAATGAGAGAAACTATACTTCTTTTGATTTTAAGTAGACACATGGATAATAAGAGTGCATGGTCATTTAAAGAGCAGTTTTCATATTGTATTTCCCACAACAATCTTTTTAAAATTAGGGGAAGATAAGAGTAGTTTATTTCATCCTAATCATTAAGATTGATCTTTTTTATTTTAGGTGTCTTTAAACTTAGACCTTGCAATGGACATTCTTTTCTCATCCCAAATGAAAGATGTTATGTTTTCCTTTCCTTTTTTACCTTGCAGGAGCACATTGATGTTTATTCCAAAATTTGATTTGAACCAAAAAATATATTCTATCTCATGCTACGATTTTTAAATGAATACGAAATTTAAAGGAGGCCTTCAGTTAATTTATCTCATTTGATACTTTTTAGTTGTTTTATACATGAAGTAAACTGTTCCTCTACAGTCATTGCTTTGAATTTAAAAATATCAGATCATATTATATTTTCCTATTTTCCCCCAAATAATGAAAAATCTGTCAAAATGGGAATTATTTTCTTTTCACTTTTATCACATTCTTTATCTTTGGAACTCATTTGGCACAGATACCGACGAATGTTTTGCCGTTCCTTGTAAGAATGAAGGAGTTTGCACTGATGGAGACAACACCTTTACTTGTGTCTGTGCTGATGGCTGGACTGGGACTACGTGTGAGGGTAAGCTAAAAAGTCGAATCCGATAACATGCCTATACACACTCTATTAAACAGTTTTTTAGTATTGCAATGACTCCTTGCTCTTAAAAAAGAGATCAAGGGTGAACATGGAAAGAAATGGAGAAAACATCTAGTAATGGGAATTATTTTCTTTTCACTTTTATCGCATTCTTTATCTTTGGAACTCATTTGGCACAGATACCGACGAATGTTTTGCCGTTCCTTGTAAGAATGAAGGAGTTTGCACTGATGGAGACAACACCTTTACTTGTGTCTGTGCTGATGGCTGGACTGGGACTACGTGTGAAGGTAAGCTAAAAAGTCGAATCAGAGAACATGCCTATATACACTCTATTAAACAGTTTTTTAGTATTGCAATGACTCCTTGCTCTTAAAAAAAGAGATCAAGGGTGAACATGGAAAGAAATGGAGAAAACATCTAGTAATGGGAATTATTTTCTTTTCACTTTTATTGCATTCTTTATCTTTGGAACTCATTTGGCACAGATACCGACGAATGTTTTGCCGTTCCTTGTAAGAATGAAGGAGTTTGCACTGATGGAGACAACACCTTTACTTGTGTCTGTGCTGATGGCTGGACTGGGACTACGTGTGAAGGTAAGCTTAAATGTCGAATCAGAGAACATGCCTATATGCACTCTATTAAACAGTTTTTAAGTATTGCAATGCCTCCTTGCTCTTCTTAAAAAAAATCAAAGGTGAACAAGGAAAGAAACGGAGAAGACATGTAGTAATTGGAGAGGAAAATCTTAGAAGCCTATTTTAAATTGAGAGTAAACAGAAGTAAAAGTACGGCCAAAAGAAGCGAGGGTGTCTTAAATGTTGGAGCTGTAATGAGAGAAACTATACTTCTTTTGATTTTAAGTAGACACATGGATAATAAGAGTGCATCGTCATTTAAAGAGCAGTTTTCATATTGTATTTCCCACAACAATCTTTTTAAAATTAGGGGAAGATAAGAGTAGCTAATTTCATCCTAATCATCAAGATTGATCTTTTTTATTTTAGGTGTCTTTAAACTTAGACCTTGCAAAGGACATTCTTTTCTCATCCCAAATGAAAGATGTTATGTTTTCCTTTCTTTTTTTACGTTGCAGGAGCACATTGATGTTTATTCCAAAATTTGATTTTATCCAAAAAATATATTCTATCTCATGCTACGATTTTGAAATGAATACGAATTTTAAAGGAGGCCTTCAGTTAATTTATCTCATTTGATAACTTTTTAGTTGTTTTATACATGAACTTAACCGTTCCTCTACAGTCATTGCTTTGAATTTAAAATATCAGATCATATTATATTTTCCTATTTTCCCCCAAATAATGAAAAATCTGTCAAAATGGGAATTATTTTCTTTTCACTTTTATCGCATTCTTTATCTTTGGAACTCATTTGGCACAGATACCGACAAATGTTTTGCCGTTCCTTGTAAGAATGAAGGAGTTTGCACTGATGGAGACAACACCTTTACTTGTGTCTGTGCTGATGGCTGGACTGGGACTACGTGTGAGGGTAAGCCAAAAAGTCGAATCCGATAACATGCCTATACACACTCTATTAAACAGTTTTTTAGTATTGCAATGACTCCTTGCTCTTAAAAAAAGAGATCAAGGGTGAGCATGGAAAGAAATGGAGAAAACATCTAGTAATAGGAATTATTTTCTTTTCACTTTTATTGCATTCTTTATCTTTGGAACTCATTTGGCACAGATACCGACGAATGTTTTGCCATTCCTTGTAAGAATGAAGGAGTTTGCACTGATGGAGACAACACCTTTACTTGTGTCTGTGCTGATGGCTGGACTGGGACTACGTGTGAAGGTAAGCTTAAAAGTCGAATCAGAGAACATGCCTATATGCACTCTATTAAACAGTTTTTAAGTATTGCAATGCCTCCTTGCTCTTCTTAAAAAAAAATCAAAGGTGAACAAGGAAAGAAACGGAGAAGACATGTAGTAATTGGAGAGGAAAATCTTAGAAGCCTATTTTAAATTGAGAGTAAACAGAAGTAAAAGTACGGCCAAAAGAAGCGAGGGTGTCTTAAATGTTGGAGCTGTAATGAGAGAAACTATACTTCTTTTGATTTTAAGTAGACACATGGATAATAAGAGTGCATGGTCATTTAAAGAGCAGTTTTTATATTGTATTTCCCACAACAATCTTTTTAAAATTAGGGGAAGATAAGAGTAGCTAATTTCATCCTAATCATCAAGATTGATCTTTTTTATTTTAGGTGTCTTTAAACTTAGACCTTGCAAAGGACATTCTTTTCTCATCCCAAATGAAAGATGTTATGTTTTCCTTTCCTTTTTTACCTTGCAGGAGCACATTGATGTTTATTCCAAAATTTGATTTTATCCAAAAATTATTTTCTATCTCATGCTACGATTTTTAAATGAATACGAAATTTAAAGGAGGCCTTCAGTTAATTTATCTCATTTGATAACTTTTTAGTTGTTTTATACATGAACTGAACTTTTCCTCTACAGTCATTGCTTTGAATTTAAAAATATCAGATCATATTATATTTGCCTATTTTCCCCCAAATAATGAAAAATCTGTCAAAATGGGAATTATTTTCTTTTAACTTTTATCACATTCTTTATCTTTGGAACTCATTTGGCACAGATACCGACGAATGTTTTGACGTTCCTTGTCAGAATGAAGGAGTTTGCACTGATGGAGACAACACCTTTACTTGTGTCTGTGCTGATGGCTGGACTGGGACTTCGTGTGAGGGTAAGCTAAAAAGTCGAATCCGATAACATGCCTATATACACACTCTATTAAACAGTTTTTTAGTATTGCAATGACTCCTTGCTCTTAAAAAAAGAGATCAAGGGTGAACATGGAAAGAAATTGAGAAAACATCTAGTAATTGGAATTATTTTCTTTTTACTTTTATCGCATTCTTTATCTTTGGAACTCATTTGGCACAGATACCGACGAATGTTTTGCCGTTCCTTGTAAAATGAAGGAGTTTGCACTGATGGAGACAACACCTTTACTTGTGTCTGTGCTGATGGCTGGACTGGGACTACGTGTGAAGGTAAGCTAAAAAGTCGAATCAGAGAACATGCCTATATACACTCTATTAAACAGTTTTTTAGTATTGCAATGACTCCTTGCTCTTAAAAAAAGAGATCAAGGGTGAACATGGAAAGAAATGGAGAAAACATCTAGTAATGGGAATTATTTTCTTTTCACTTTTATTGCATTCTTTATCTTTGGAACTCATTTGGCACAGATACCGACGAATGTTTTGCCGTTCCTTGTAAGAATGAAGGAGTTTGCACTGATGGAGACAACACCTTTACTTGTGTCTGTGCTGATGGCTGGACTGGGACTACGTGTGAAGGTAAGCTTAAATGTCGAATCAGAGAACATGCCTATATGCACTCTATTAAACAGTTTTTTAAGTATTGCAATGCCTCCTTGCTCTTCTTAAAAAAAAATCAAAGGTGAACAAGGAAAGAAACGGAGAAGACATGTAGTAATTGGAGAGGAAAATCTTAGAAGTCTATTTTAAATTGAGAGTAAACAGAAGTAAAAGTACGGCCAAAAGAAGCGAGGGTGTCTTAAATGTTGGAGCTGTAATGAGAGAAACTATACTTCTTTTGATTTTAAGTAGACACATAGATAATAAGAGTGCATGGTCATTTAAAGAGCAGTTTTCATATTGTATTTCCCACAACAATCTTTTTAAAATTAGGGGAAGATAAGAGTAGCTAATTTCATCCTAATCATCAAGATTGATCTTTTTTATTTTAGGTGTCTTTAAACTTAGACCTTGCAAAGGACATTCTTTTCTCATCCCAAATGAAAGATGTTATGTTTTCCTTTCTTTTTTTACCTTGCAGGAGCACATTGATGTTTATTCCAAAATTTGATTTTATCCAAAAAATATATTCTATCTCATGCTACGATTTTGAAATGAATACGAATTTTAAAGGAGGCCTTCAGTTAATTTATCTCATTTGATAACTTTTTAGTTGTTTTATACATGAACTTAACCGTTCCTCTACAGTCATTGCTTTGAATTTAAAATATCAGATCATATTATATTTTCCTATTTTCCCCCAAATAATGAAAAATCTGTCAAAATGGGAATTATTTTCTTTTCACTTTTATCGCATTCTTTATCTTTGGAACTCATTTGGCACAGATACCGACGAATGTTTTGCCGTTCCTTGTAAGAATGAAGGAGTTTGCACTGATGGAGACAACACCTTTACTTGTGTCTGTGCTGATGGCTGGACTGGGACTACGTGTGAGGGTAAGCCAAAAAGTCGAATCCGATAACATGCCTATACACACTCTATTAAACAGTTTTTTAGTATTGCAATGACTCCTTGCTCTTAAAAAAGAGATCAAGGGTGAGCATGGAAAGAAATGGAGAAAACATCTAGTAATAGGAATTATTTTCTTTTCACTTTTATTGCATTCTTTATCTTTGGAACTCATTTGGCACAGATACCGACGAATGTTTTGCCATTCCTTGTAAGAATGAAGGAGTTTGCACTGATGGAGACAACACCTTTACTTGTGTCTGTGCTGATGGCTGGACTGGGACTACGTGTGAAGGTAAGCTTAAAAGTCGAATCAGAGAACATGCCTATATGCACTCTATTAAACAGTTTTTAAGTATTGCAATGCCTCCTTGCTCTTCTTAAAAAAAATCAAAGGTGAACAAGGAAAGAAACGGAGAAGACATGTAGTAATTGGAGAGGAAAATCTTAGAAGCCTATTTTAAATTGAGAGTAAACAGAAGTAAAAGTACGGCCAAAAGAAGCGAGGGTGTCTTAAATGTTGGAGCTGTAATGAGAGAAACTATACTTCTTTTGATTTTAAGTAGACACATGGATAATAAGAGTGCATGGTCATTTAAAGAGCAGTTTTTATATTGTATTTCCCACAACAATCTTTTTAAAATTAGGGGAAGATAAGAGTAGCTAATTTCATCCTAATCATCAAGATTGATCTTTTTTATTTTAGGTGTCTTTAAACTTAGACCTTGCAAAGGACATTCTTTTCTCATCCCAAATGAAAGATGTTATGTTTTCCTTTCCTTTTTTACCTTGCAGGAGCACATTGATGTTTATTCCAAAATTTGATTTTATCCAAAAATTATTTTCTATCTCATGCTACGATTTTTAAATGAATACGAAATTTAAAGGAGGCCTTCAGTTAATTTATCTCATTTGATAACTTTTTAGTTGTTTTATACATGAACTGAACTTTTCCTCTACAGTCATTGCTTTGAATTTAAAAATATCAGATCATATTATATTTGCCTATTTTCCCCCAAATAATGAAAAATCTGTCAAAATGGGAATTATTTTCTTTTAACTTTTATCACATTCTTTATCTTTGGAACTCATTTGGCACAGATACCGACGAATGTTTTGACGTTCCTTGTCAGAATGAAGGAGTTTGCACTGATGGAGACAACACCTTTACTTGTGTCTGTGCTGATGGCTGGACTGGGACTTCGTGTGAGGGTAAGCTAAAAAGTCGAATCCGATAACATGCCTATATACACACTCTATTAAACAGTTTTTTAGTATTGCAATGACTCCTTGCTCTTAAAAAAAGAGATCAAGGGTGAACATGGAAAGAAATTGAGAAAACATCTAGTAATTGGAATTATTTTCTTTTTACTTTTATCGCATTCTTTATCTTTGGAACTCATTTGGCACAGATACCGACGAATGTTTTTGCCGTTCCTTGTAAAAATGAAGGAGTTTGCACTGATGGAGACAACACCTTTACTTGTGTCTGTGCTGATGGCTGGACTGGGACTACGTGTGAAGGTAAGCTAAAAAGTCGAATCAGAGAACATGCCTATATACACTCTATTAAACAGTTTTTTAGTATTGCAATGACTCCTTGCTCTTAAAAAAAGAGATCAGGGTGAACATGGAAAGAAATGGAGAAAACATCTAGTAATGGGAATTATTTTCTTTTCACTTTTATTGCATTCTTTATCTTTGGAACTCATTTGGCACAGATACCGACGAATGTTTTGCCGTTCCTTGTAAGAATGAAGAGTTTGCACTGATGGAGACAACACCTTTACTTGTGTCTGTGCTGATGGCTGGACTGGGACTACGTGTGAAGGTAAGCTTAAATGTCGAATCAGAGAACATGCCTATATGCACTCTATTAAACAGTTTTTAAGTATTGCAATGCCTCCTTGCTCTTCTTAAAAAAAAATCAAAGGTGAACAAGGAAAGAAACGGAGACATGTAGTAATTGGAGAGGAAAATCTTAGAAGCTATTTAAATTGAGAGTAAACAGAAGTAAAAGTACGGCCAAAAGAAGCGAGGTGTCTTAAATGTTGGAGCTGTAATGAGAGAAACTATACTTCTTTTGATTTTAAGTAGACACATGGATAATAAGAGTGCATGGTCATTTAAAGAGCAGTTTTCATATTGTATTTCCCACAACAATCTTTTTAAAATTAGGGGAAGATAAGAGTAGCTAATTTCATCCTAATCATCAAGATTGATCTTTTTTATTTTAGGTGTCTTTAAACTTAGACCTTGCAAAGGACATTCTTTTCTCATCCCAAATGAAAGATGTTATGTTTTCCTTTCTTTTTTTACCTTGCAGGAGCACATTGATGTTTATTCCAAAATTTGATTTGAACCAAAAAATATTTTCTATCTCATGCTACGATTTTGAAATGAATACGAATTTTAAAGGAGGCCTTCAGTTAATTTATCTCATTTGATAACTTTTTAGTTGTTTTATACATGAACTTACCGTTCCTCTACAGTCATTGCTTTGAATTTAAAAATATCAGATCATATTATATTTTCCTATTTTCCCCAAATAATGAAAAATCTGTCAAAATGGGAATTATTTTCTTTTCACTTTTATCACATTCTTTATCTTTGGAACTCATTTGGCACAGATACCGACGAATGTTTTGCCGTTCCTTGTAAGAATGAAGGAGTTTGCACTGATGGAGACAACACCTTTACTTGTGTCTGTGCTGATGGCTGGACTGGGACTACGTGTGAGGGTAAGCCAAAAAGTCGAATCCGATAACATGCCTATACACACTCTATTAAACAGTTTTTTAGTATTGCAATGACTCCTTGCTCTTAAAAAAAGAGATCAAGGTGAGCATGGAAAGAAATGGAGAAAACATCTAGTAATAGGAATTATTTTCTTTTCACTTTTATTGCATTCTTTATCTTTGGAACTCATTTGGCACAGATACCGACGAATGTTTTGCCGTTCCTTGTAAGAATGAAGGAGTTTGCACTGATGGAGACAACACCTTTACTTGTGTCTGTGCTGATGGCTGGACTGGGACTACGTGTGAAGGTAAGCTTAAAAGTCGAATCAGAGAACATGCCTATATACACTCTATTAAACAGTTTTTAAGTATTGCAATGCCTCCTTGCTCTTCTTAAAAAAAAATCAAGGTGAACAAGGAAAGAAACGGAGAAGACATGTAGTAATTGGAGAGGAAAATCTTAGAAGCCTATTTTAAATTGAGAGTAACAGAAGTAAAAGTACGGCCAAAAGAAGCGAGGGTGTCTTAAATGTTGGAGCTGTAATGAGAGAAACTATACTTCTTTTGATTTTAAGTAGACACATGGATAATAAGAGTGCATGGTCATTTAAAGAGCAGTTTTCATATTGTATTTCACAACAATCTTTTTAAAATTAGGGGAAGATAAGAGTAGCTAATTTCATCCTAATCATCAAGATTGATCTTTTTATTTTAGGTGTCTTTAAACTTAGACCTTGCAAAGGACATTCTTTTCTCATCCCAAAAAAGATGTTATGTTTTCCTTTCCTTTTTTACCTTGCAGGAGCACATTGATGTTTATTCCAAAATTTGATTTGAACCAAAAAATATTTTCTATCTCATGCTACGATTTAAATGAATACGAATTTTAAAGGAGGCCTTCAGTTAATTTATCTCATTTGATAACTTTTTAGTTGTTTTATACATGAACTAAACTTTTTCTCTACAGTCATTGCTTTGAATTTAAAAATATCAGATCATATTATATTTTCCTATTTTCCCCCAAATAATGAAAAATCTGTCAAAATGGGAATTATTTTCTTTTCACTTTTTCACATTCTTTATCTTTGGAACTCATTTGGCACAGATACCGACGAATGTTTTGACGTTCCTTGTAAGAATGAAGGAGTTTGCACTGATGGAGACAACACCTTTACTTGTGTCTGTGCTGATGGCTGGACTGGGACTACGTGTGAGGGTAAGCCAAAAGTCGAATCCGATAACATGCCTATACACACTCTATTAAACAGTTTTTTAGTATTGCAATGACTCCTTGCTCTTAAAAAAAGAGATCAAGGGTGAACATGGAAAGAAATGGAGAAAAACATCTAGTAATAGGAATTATTTTCTTTTTACTTTTATTGCATTCTTTATCTTTGGAACTCATTTGGCACAGATACCGACGAATGTTTTGCCGTTCCTTGTAAGAATGAAGGAGTTTGCACTGATGGAGACAACACCTTTACTTGTGTCTGTGCTGATGGCTGGACTGGGACTACGTGTGAAGGTAAGCTAAAAAGTCGAATCAGAGAACATGCCTATATACACTCTATTAAACAGTTTTTTAGTATTGCAATGCCTCCTTGCTCTTCTTAAAAAAAAATCAAAGGTGAACAAGGAAAGAAACGGAGAAGACATGTAGTAATTGGAGAGGAAAATCTTAGAAGTCTATTTTAAATTGAGAGTAAACAGAAGTAAAAGTACGGCCAAAAGAAGCGAGGGTGTCTTAATGTTGGAGCTGTAATGAGAGAAACTATACTTCTTTTGATTTTAAGTAGACACATGGATAATAAGAGTGCATGGTCATTTAAAGAGCAGTTTTCATATTGTATTTCCCACAACAATCTTTTTAAAATTAGGGGAAGATAAGAGTAGCTAATTTCATCCTAATCATCAAGATTGATCTTTTTTATTTTAGGTGTCTTTAAACTTAGACCTTGCAAAGGACATTCTTTTCTCATCCCAAATGAAAGATGTTATGTTTTCCTTTCTTTTTTACCTTGCAGGAGCACATTGATGTTTATTCCAAATTTGATTTTAACCAAAAAATATTCTATCTCATGCTACGATTTTGAAATGAATACGAATTTAAAAGGAGGCCTTCAGTTTTTAATTCTCTCATTTGATAACTTTTAGTTTTTTATACATGAACTGAACTTTCCTCTTCAGTCATTGCTTTGAATTTAAATATCAGATCATATTATTATTTGCCTATTTCCCCCAAATAATGAAAAATCTGTCAAAATGGGATTATTTTCTTTTCACTTTTATCACATTCTTTATCTTTGGAACTCATTTGGCACAGATACCGACGAATGTTTTGCCGTTCCTTGTAAGAATGAAGGAGTTTGCACTGATGGAGACAACACCTTTACTTGTGTCTGTGCTGATGGCTGGACTGGGACTACGTGTGAGGGTAAGCTAAAAGTCGAATCAGAGAACATGCCTATATACACCTCTATTAAACAGTTTTTTAGTATTGCAATGCCTCCTTGCTCTTCTTAAAAAAAATCAAAGGTGAACAAGGAAAGAAACGGAGAAGACATGTAGTAATTGAGAGGAAAATCTTAGAAGCCTATTTTAAATTGAGAGTAAACAGAAGTAAAAGTACGGCAAAAGAAGCGAGGGTGTCTTAAATGTTGGAGCTGTAATGAGAGAAACTATACTCTTTTGATTTTAAGTAGACACATGGATAATAAGAGTGCATGGTCATTTAAAGAGCAGTTTTCATATTGTATTTCCCACAACAATCTTTTAAAATTAGGGAAGATAAGAGTAGCTAATTTCATCCTAATCATCAAGATTGATCTTTTTATTTTAGGTGTCTTTAAACTTAGACCTTGCAAAGGACATTCTTTTCTCATCCAAATGAAAGATGTTATGTTTTCCTTTCTTTTTTTACCTTGCAGGAGCACATTGATGTTTATTCCAAAATTTGATTGAACCAAAAAATATTTTCTATCTCATGCTACGATTTTGAAATGAATACGAATTTTAAAGGGCCTTCAGTTAATTTATCTCATTTGATAACTTTTTAGTTGTTTTATACATGAACTAAACTGTTCCTCTACAGTCATTGCTTTGAATTTAAAAATATCAGATCATATTATATTTTCCTATTTTCCCCCAAATAATGAAAAATCTGTCAAAATGGGAATTATTTCTTTTCACTTTTATCACATTCTTTATCTTTGGAACTCATTTGGCACAGATACCGACGAATGTTTTGACGTTCCTTGTAAGAATGAAGGAGTTTGCACTGATGGACAACACTTTACTTGTGTCTGTGCTGATGGCTGGACTGGGACTACGTGTGAGGGTAAGCTAAAAAGTCGAATCCGATAACATGCCTATACACACTCTATTAAACAGTTTTTTAGTATTGCAATGACTCCTTGCTCTTAAAAAAGAGATCAAGGGTGAACATGGAGAAATGGAGAAAACATCTAGTAATGGAATTATTTTCTTTTCACTTTTATCGCATTCTTTATCTTTGGAACTCATTTGGCACAGATACCGACGAATGTTTTGCCGTTCCTTGTAAAAATGAAGGAGTTTGCACTGATGGAGACAACACCTTTACTTGTGTCTGTGCTGATGGCTGGACTGGGACTACGTGTGAAGGTAAGCTAAAAGTCGAATCAGAGAACATGCCCTATATACACTCTATTAACATTTTTTAGTATTGCAATGCCTCCTTGCTCTTCTTTAAAAAAAAATCAAAGGTGAACAAGGAAAGAAACGGAGAAGACATGTAGTAATTGGAGAGGAAAATCTTAGAAGTCTATTTAAATTGAGAGTAACAGAAGTAAAAGTACGGCCAAAAGAAGCGAGGGTGTCTTAAATGTTGGAGCTGTAATGAGAGAAACTATACTTCTTTTGATTTTAAGTAGACACATGGATAATAGAGTGCATGGTCATTTAAAGAGCATTTTCATATTGTATTTCCCACAACAATCTTTTTAAAATTAGGGGAAGATAAGAGTAGCTAATTTCATCCTAATCATCAAGATTGATCTTTTTATTTTAGGTGTCTTTAACTTAGACCTTGCAAAGGACATTCTTTTCTCATCCCAAATGAAAGATGTTATGTTTTCCTTTCTTTTTACCTTGCAGGAGCACATTGATGTTTATTCCAAAATTTGATTTTATCCAAAAATATATTCTATCTCATGCTACGATTTTCAAATGAATACGAA